>NC_081554.1:62982101-63282101 GCF_963082655.1 Stomoxys calcitrans | reverse complement strand
TTGAGCCTTTAGAGGGCTCAAATCCTATCCGATTTCGCTAAAATTTTGCATGATAAGCTTCATTACGACTTTCAAAAACTCAAAAACTGAAACTGATTCAAATCGGTCTATAATCTGATATAGCAGCCATATAGACCGATCTCGGAATTTGACTTTGTGAGACTCTAGAGGGCACAATTACTAATTACTAATCGGAGGATTAGGTTGAAATTTTGAACATTGACTTCAATATACGTACCAAATATGTTCTGAATTGGTCCATAGCCTGATACAGTTCCCATATAAACCGATCTCTGTATTTTATTTCTTGAGCCCCTAAAAGGCTCAATTCTTAATCGATTTCGCTAAAATTTTACGCAATGACTTCCACTATGGTCTCCAACAGTCATTCCATTATGGACCGAATCGGACCATAACTTGATATAGCTACAATAGCACAGCATTTCTTTTATAATTTACCCTACCCGTCTACTGTGCTACAGGGTATTATAACTTATTGCATTTGTTTGTAACACCCAGAAGGAGGAGAGATAGATCCATTGATAAATCTACCGATCGACTCAGAATCACTTTGTGATTCGATTTATCTAAGTACGTCTGCCTGTCTATCCGTCTGTCCATGTTAATTTATGTACAGGTCGCTATTTTCATCCGATCGTCTTAAAATTTGGTACAGGCATGTTTTTCGACCTAGAGACGAAGCGTATTGAAAATGGAAAAAATCGGTTCAGATTTGGATATAGTTCTCATATTTTTTTTTTTTTTTTTGTTTGATGTGCAGTAATAAATCAATAAAATGGTTATTAGTTAACCGATTCTCTCGAAATTTGGTAGGAAGGATTCTCTCTTAACTATCGGCATTACTGGTGAATTTCGTAGAAATCGGTTCAGATTTGAATATAGCTGCCATATATGTAAAGGGTGATTTTTTTGAGGTTAGGATTTTCATGCATTAGTATTTGACAGATCACGTGGGATTTCAGACAGGGTGTCAAAGAGAAAGATGCTCAGTATGCTTTGACATTTCATCATGAATAGACTTACTAACGAGCAACGCTTACAAATCATTGAATTTTATTACCAAAATCAGTGTTCGGTTCGAAATGTGTTCATTCACCGTAACGTTGCGTCCAACAGCATCTTTGAAAAAATACGGTCCAATGATTCCACCAGCGTACAAACCACACCAAACAGTGCATTTTTCGGGATGCATGGGCAGTTCTTGAACGGCTTCTGGTTGCTCTTCACTCCAAATGCGGCAATTTTGCTTATTTACGTAGCCATTCAACCAGAAATGAGCCTCATCGCTGAACGGTGAATGAACACATTTCGAACCGAACACTGATTTTGGTAATAAAATTCAATGATTTGCAAGCGTTGCTCGTTAGTAAGTCTATTCATGATGAAATGTCAAAGCATACTGAGCATCTTTCTCTTTAACACCATGTCTGAAATCCCACGTGATCTGTCAAATACTAATGCATGAAAATCCTAACCTCAAAAAAATCACCCTTTATATCGCCCGATTTTAACTTCTGGAGTCAGGGCATGCGCATTTATTGATCAATATTGCCAAAATTTTACACAACGCTTTCCTAGACTGAAAAGTTTGTTCGAAATCGGTTCAGATTTAGATATAGCTCCCATATATATGCTCGTCCGTCTTGGGAAATATTGCAATAAAGTATTCATATGTTTACCAATTCTCTCGAAATTTGGCAGGAGGGATTTTCTCTTGACTCTTAATATTACTGGTGAATTTCATAGAAATCGGTCTAGATTTGGATAAAGCTTCCATATATGTATATCACCCGTTTTTTTTACACCTAGAGCCATTCCAAGCAAATTTATTGACCGATCTTGTCAAAATTTTTTTCAAAGTTTTCCTCGACAACTGCCTCAATATCTGAGAAGTTTGGTGGAAATTGGTTCAAATTTAGATATAGCTCTAATATATATGAATATACAATATTTGCTCGAAAATTTATACGGGTTGTTTAATAACCCATCTAAAAACATCCGCCGAGGTCCATTAAAATTGGTTCAGAATTGGAATTAGCTTCCACATTGTACTTATAGGAAAGGTCGAGGGTACTATACCTTTTGCCTTTCCTTATTTGTTTCTGTTTAGCCGAGGGACTACTTTTGCAGTATTTTTGCCAAGGCTGAAACTAATATAACGATGATCACAGAAACGGTGGCCATTAAACACTTCACAGTCGCATATCCTTCCATAACAAAGATAGCATCTAGTACCTCCTACTTGTTCCTGGTAGTATAGGTCGGGGTATTTTATTTATTACAAAACGCCTAATTGCAACTTATAACATATTCGATAAGCAGCTCACCCCTTTTTATACCCACCACCGAAGGATGGGGGTATATTCATTTTGTCATTCCGTTTGCAACACATCGAAATATCCATTTCCGACCCTATAAAGTATATATATTCTTGATCAGCGTAAAAATCTAAGACGATCTAGACATGTCCGTCCGTCTGTCCGTCTGTCTGTTGAAATCACGCTACAGCCTTTAAAAATAGAGATATTGAGCTGAAACTTTGCACAGATTCTTCTTTTGTCCATAAGCAAGTTAAGTTCGAAGATGGGCTATATCGGACTATATCTTGATATAGCCCCCATATAGACCGATCATCCGATTTAGGGTCTAAGTCCCATAAAAGCCACATATATTATCCGATTTCGCTGAAATTTGGGACAGTGAGTTGTGTTAGGCCCTTCGACATCCTCCGTGAATTTGGCTCAGATCGGTCCAGATTTGGATATAGCTGCCATATAGACCGATCATCTGATTTAGGGTCTAAGTTCCATAAAAGCCACATTTATTATCCGATCTTGCTGAAATTTGGGACAGTGAGTTGTGTTATGCCTTTCGACATCTTTCTTCAATTTGGCCCAGATCGGTTCAGATTTAGATATAGCTGCCATGTATATCGATTTCTTGATTTATGGTTTTGGGCTCATAAAATGCTTATATATTATCCGATGTCGCCAAAATTTGGGACAGTGAGTTAAGTTAAACCCCTTGACATACTTCTGTAATATCGCACAGATCGGTTCAGATTTGGATATAGCTGCCATATTGACCGATATCTACGTTTTAGGTTTTTGGGCCATAAAAGACGCATTTATTGTCCGATGTCGCTGAAATTTGAGACAGTGAGTTTGGTTAGGCTCTTCGAAGTCCTTCTTCAATTCCAGATCGGTCGAGATTTGAATATAGCTGCCATATAGACCGATATCGCGATTTAAGGTCTTGGCCCCATAAAAGGCGCATTTATAATCCGATTTCACTGAAATTTGACACAGTGACTTATGTTAGGCTTTTCGACACCCGTGTCGTATATGGTTCAGATCGGTTTATTTTTAGATATAGCTAGTGTACTTTTTGTATTTGGTCCAAATCGGAACATATTTTGATATAACTGATATGGGACATAAAGTATGAAATTTCCACCGAATTTTGATGAAAGGTGGTTTACATATATTCCCGAGGTGGTGGGTATCCAAAGTTCGGCCCGGCCGAACTTAACGCCTTTTTACTTGTTTTTTTGATATCTGAACTTTCCCATATCTGGTTGTTGTTGTAGCCAAATTTTCATATGGAGTTGACGATCCTCGCCAAGCTTCTGTAGGTGAGCAAACTCGTTTCGGTCCATTGGTTATTTGACAATAACCCGAGTTGTCATATCGAGCATCATATGCAAATTTGCAAATTTTGCCCATGAACATTCCACTGAGGAACAGGGGCAAACTTCTCACATATCAATGAGTGCAGTCCGATTCAAATTTAAGCTCAATCATAAGGGGCCTCCTTTTTTTATAGTCGAGCCCGAACGGCGTGCCGCAGTGCGACACCTCTTTGGTGAGAAGTTTTACATGGCATAGTACCTTACAAATGTTGCCAGCATTAGGATGGGAAAACCACCGCTGAAAATTTTTTCTGATGGTATCACCAGGATTCGAACCCATGCGTTCAGCGTCATAGGCGGACATGCTAACCTCTGCGCTACGGTGGCCTCCCATCAGAGCATCCTATGCACTCAGTATTTGAGCAAGAGAGCCGGTTCCGCCAGGCCTCTCACTCACTCTCCGCTCGATGCCGCTGATTGTCCGCGACTGACGTTGCAGCTACTCCATATGGAGCATTCCACTATCCGCAACCTGTGGACGCGCCCGGAAGATCGGAGCTAAGCTTCTCGTGACTGCAATCAACATCACACACATCGGACCTGGATGTTTCAAACTGTGTGGTGCTCACAGCTATCCCGTGCCGGGCCCATATCTGGTATTCTGCATTAGCATCATTTCCCACAATGAGGCTCTTTGTCCCTGAAGAAGCGGTTTCAACCAGCAACTTAAGACTTGAAGGCCGCATCTCTGGATCGTGTGCCATATATAGGTAATCCATCCAGTAGTCAGTAGTCAAAGCTGGCTACATCAGAATCTTCAGTGCTTAGCGACGGAGGAAGAAAAACTTTAAGACTACTCTTTGCAAGAATACAGGCTGTGTGCCTCCCATTCCCCATACCCTTCAGTAGCTAAAATCATCCCTGATTCCTGGATAAGAACAACTTCGAATCCTCCTACCGTCATAAAGACCTTAAGCGCCGCCGAAGCGCCTTTACAATTCTTTGGATTTATATGCAGAAACCAAAAGATAGTCAGGATTCAGAATTTCCACCTCCATCGCGTTAGCCTCGTCGTCTGAGTCCGCCTTCCAGGGGCAGCTGATAAAGCATTGAAACCACTTATTCTCAGGGCATTGATTATTTTCATTGTTTGATTTTGTTTTCTCTGTCTTTATAGCGCCATAATCGCCAAAATGGCAACACTGATCTCTAACATCACCACCAATATGAATAACTTTTAAGGTGCAGGTAACCTGTAATGTATCGCTATATGCGTGTTGTTGCCTTAAACTTGCTTACATTCCTACATGTATGACTTGCCCACATTATGGCAACATTGTGAGCCCACATATCTCCAGATATGATGTCTATATGGAGCAAAGGCCTTTTCTATGATAGGCTTTCCAGCTTCAATAGCGGATCCAATTAAGTTTCATTTGTTAAACATTTTGTCTAAATTATCTGCTGCAATTTTACTTTCAGTACTCTTGTCATTGTTTTCATGGAGGGCATGTCTGTTCTATCCTTATCCACTTCCATGCGCTGAGAGTTGCTAAGGTAGGCAAAACACAATATCATAGCCTGCCTTGTATAAGCATTGATGCTTATGCGAACAATTTTTATGATGAGTTTTTAAACTCATCTTGGTTTTTTTGTCATTCACTTAAAGAGGCATGTAGCAAAACGCAGGCATGTTGAGTTTTTTTAGGGAGGTTTGTGACACGATAAGTTTTTGAAATAAGGAAATAAATAACAAATAGAGAAGGTTTTGTGATGAAATGAACATCGATGGAATCACCTACATCAATAGATAGGGGGGTCTTATAACTATGGCATTCCTTGTGAAACACCTCGAAATGTGTTTAAGACTTTACAAAGTACAAATATTCATTATCGTCATGACATTCTAAGGCGATATGGGCCGTGTGCGCGTTCGTCCGTCTGTGCGTCGTGGTAATAAAGATGATGGACTCAAATGCAAATTTGCAAATTTTGCCCATGAACATTCCACTAAGGAACAGGGGCAAACTTCTCACATATCAATGAGTGCAGTCCGATTGAAGTTTAAGCTCAATGATAAGAGGCCTCTTTTTTATAGCCGAGTCCGAACGGCGTTCCGCAGTGCGACACCTCTTTGGAGAGAAGTTTTACATGGCATAGTACCTCGCAAATGTTGCCAGCATTGGCAGGGGAAAACCACCGCTGAAAATTTTTTTCTGATGGTCACGCCAGGATTCGAACCTAGGCTTTCAGCGTCATAGGCGGACATGCTAACCTCTGCGCTACGGTGGCCTCACGAACTTCTTTATTATTGAAGTTGGATCGTACCTCTTTCCCAATATTGAGATGACCGGGCGGATTCGCAATATTGGGAAAGAGCTCCGCAGATTTTTTAACAGAGCACGTCGTAAAAAAGCGAAATTTTATTGGGATGTGTATTACACACGGCTCAAGGAATACAAGAAGATTACCCGAGTGGCAAAACGTGCCTCCTGGAAGCTTTTCTGCGAACAGGTCGATAGCGTTAACGACGACGCCAAGATGAAAAAGTTTCTCTCTAAAACCCATGTCCAAAATGGAACTTTAGTAGACGACATGGAAGTGAGAGCAGAGACAAAGGAGGACATGTTGAGGCTTTTGATCAGAACCCATTTTTCACGGGATACGAAGGGACTCACGGAGACACCGGAATCTTGGAATAATGAAGTTGATCGAAAGTTTATAATTACGGAATTTATGGTGAAGGAATCCTTGAGGAGCTTCAAACCAGATAAGTCACCCGGACCTGATGGAATATTTCCGGCGTTACTACAGAAAGAGGCAGACTATCTGGCGCCTTAACTGGTTAATATTTTCACAGCGTGCCAAGGATTTGCATATACTCCGAAAGTCTGGCAGCCTGAATGTATGGTGAAGGAATCCTTGAGGAGCTTCAAACCATTTAAGTCACCTGGACCTGATGGAATATTCCCGCCGTTACTACAGAAAGAGGCAGACTACCTGGCGCCTCATCTGGTCAATATTTTCACAGCGTGCCTAGGATTTGCGAAAGCCTGTCAGAAGTCAAGGGTGGTGTTTATACCCAAGCCCGGCAAGGCAAGTTATGCTACACCAAAGGCCTATAGACCCTTAATCCTTACGTTTTCTTACTCAAAGCCATGGAACGTATTGTGGACATCATGATAAAGAGTAGGACATCCATGGAACTGCTCACAAACAGCATGCCTATGTCAAGGGAAGGTCGGTGGAGACTGCCCTGCACGAGGTTGTGCATAAAATAGAGGAATCCTTCGATGCCAAAACATACACCCTGGCGGTATACATTGACATTGAGTAGGCTTTTAACAATGTGCGGGCCGGCACACTGATCCAATCCTTTGAGCAGTATCGGGTGGACCCGGCTCTTAGAAATAAATTGTGTGTCCCGTGGCATAAATATAAGGGAGAAAGTGGCACAAGGCAGGCCACAGGGGGGGCATTTTATCGCCACTTCTATGGGCGACCACCATAAATGACCTATTACGGATGCTGACTGAGGAGGGATTTGAACCCGCCTGCTTTGCAGACGATGTTATATTACTTCAAAGTGATAAGGATCCGAACAAGCTAAGCAAAAGGGCCGAAAGGGTCTTGCATGTGGCATATGACTGGGCTAGACCCAGAGGTTCAATGTTAACATAGAGAAGACTGAAATATGCCTGTTCACGAGGAAGACGAAGGTAGACCAATTTAACGCACCACGTTTACTCAAAACGACGATTTCGATATCTGACAAGGTCAAATACTTAGGTGGGATCTTGGACAAGAAACTGAATTGGAAAAGTCACATTCGGGAGCTTACTGAGAAGGCTCAAAGATGTTGGACACTATGTAGACGGGCTGTAGGATCGAAATGGGCCCTGAATCCGATGATACTCCACTGGCTCTACAGGAGCGTGATTACACCAATACTTAGTTACACCTCAATAGTTTGGTGAACTGCTATGGAGAAAAAGAGCAACATAAGGAACATACAACAGGTTCAGAGAACATGCTGTCTTGGCATAGGCGGAGCGATGAGGACAACGCCCACTAGGGCACTGGAGACTATTCTAGATATCTGACCCATTGACATACACATTAAGTGGGAGGCAGCCACTGCGGCTATGAGACTTAAGGCGATGGGAGAATGGATTGATGATAGGAGCAGCTCATACCGTTGCGGTATAATCGAGGCGACGATAAGAAACTTGGAAGGAAAGGAAGAGGTTTCCGATCGAATACCTGAGATGAACCTAGAATTCGAGTGCGAGGCACTGCTGCCATCGGCACAGTCTTGGATTGATGGAACCCTAGTATTGACATCTGGAAGTTCAATTTACATGGATGGATCAAAGCTAGAGGACAGAGTAAGCCTGGAGGTATACATTGAGAACCTAGGGACTGAGATCTGTTTTAGACTGTATGACCATAATACGGTCCTTCAGGCGGAGATCCGGGTGATCATGGAATGCGTGAGGTGCTGTGGTGCTAACTCGAGCACGTCGAGTGTGACCAGTAACCAGTAACCGACCAGTAACATTCTCTGAGGATGGCAATATCAGCTTCTTTTGGGTGCCGGGCCATAACAGAGTAAAAGGATGATTTGGCGGTGAAGGCCAGAGGACTGCCGTCAATAAACTTGGTTAACCCGAAGCCTTTCGGATCGACTCAGTCCGAGTTAAGGCCGTGGGCCACGAATGCACATGCAACCCTGTGGATCAGCGAAACAGTCGGTAGGACGACGAAAATCCCACGGGGGGATCCAGATCGTGAGAAGACGAGGCTATTACTGAAAAGAAGTAAGAACCAGGTCAGTATAGCTATGGGTATCATAACGGGGCACATAGGACTACGAGCTCACTTATGTAAAATCGGTGCGCCAAGTGATGGCAGGTGTAAGGCATGCGGGGAAGATGATGAGACGTTGAAGCATTTCCTTTAACATTGGCGGGTTTTTTAGCTAAATGATACCGGTACTTAGGTGGAGACACAGTGCCAGACATGAACCAACTCAGGGGATTAGTATTGAAAACAAATAAAAGGATTTTGTAAGTAGCACGGACTTTCAGAGACTCAACATGGGCTATTTGCATTAGATTCTTCCGCAATATTACGGGGTGTGCTTAAGTCTAGTGTTTGTTAGATTTCGTATTTGGTAGAAATACTTTAACCGAAAGCCAATTCAACACAAAATGTTTAGAGCTTAGTATTCTCGTAGGAAATTCTAGCAAAGAATCAAACATTAAACCGATGGCTTTGGTACAGGCACATCCTTCTGCAGAAGAAGAAGGATAATTGGTAACTGGCACAGATAGTGTGCTGGGGATATGGAAAGAATATTTTACCCAGATGCTACTGTCCGACGATGACAGCGAAAAGGATACCGCAGTATCAATTCCTGATGATGGTAAAGAATGTTTACCTCCAAGTCAGGATGAGGTCCAAGTACCTGTACCCCGACTACAGAACAACAAGGCAGCAGATGCCGACGGGTTGCCCGCTGAACTGTTTAAGATGATGCTAAAGAATGTTTACCTCCAAGTAAGGATGAGTTCCCAAGTAGCAGTGACCCGATTAAAGAACAACAAGGCAGCAGGAGCCGATGGGTTACCCGCTGAACTATTTTTGACGGGAGGCGACACACTGATAAGGCATATGCATCAGCTTCTCTGCGCAATCTGGCTAGAAGAAGGCATACCCGATGATTGGAACCTCAGCATACTATGTTCCGTACACAAGAAAGAAGAAAAGACGGAATGTGCAAGATACTCTCGAGTGTACTGTGTAAAAGATTAAAACCTATAGTCAATGAGATAATTGCCACCTATCAAAGCGGCTTTAGACCTGGTGAATCCACCCTAGACCAGATATTCACACTGCGCCAAATCCTCAAAAAGACCCGAAAAGGAAAAATCTGCACCTACCATCTTCTTGTTGACTACAAAGCCACTTTCGATAGCCCTATACGTTGAATGGTATTTCAAGCCATGTCTGAGTTTGGTATCCCTGCTTCTGCATTCTGCAGGCTGACACTTGCTGATACGCGTTCCTCAGTAAGAATAGGAAAGAATTTCTCCGAAACATTCAATTCCAAACGAAGCTTCAGAAAAGGAGACAGCCTATCGTGTGATCTCTTCAATATCCTGCTGTAGAAGATTATATGAGATGCAGATGTCAATAGATGTGGCAACCTGATCACAAGAGAACACATGCTACTCGCCTATGCCGTCGACATCGATAGCATAGGTCGGTCACCGGAAGTAGTAACTGCAGCCTTTGAAAGAATCAAAAGAGAGTCAATGAAAATGGGTCTGGCAGTAAATGAAGATAAGACGAAATGGATGGTATCAACACCCAAAACGCCCTGTACAACTGATCAGGTAAAGAATATGGAGAAACCACAACTTTGAGATAGTCAGCAACTATAACTACCACGGCACCGCCGTAACCGAACACATAAATCATTTGAAATTCGACTTCAACTTTCAAAAACACCCTGCCTACACATATTTCATAAAACTCAAAATTCAACCTTGCAAATAAAATGAGGCCATAAAACCCTTACCCCCCCAAAAAATGTGCAGGGAATGAAATGCTGTGTCAGCCACACATAATTTGAGTGCTGTTCCATCATTGAGTTGGCCTTTTTTTTGGTGCTGGAAAATTATCACGATAAAGTCACTCCTCGTGATTGCTGTCTTCGTTGTCGTCGTCGCTGTCGTCGTTGCCATTGTCACTGCCTTAGTCGTTTTTTAAGTGTATGGGATTTAATTGGTGGCTTCTGTCATTTTGGGGTTTTGTTTAAGCAACCAAACACCAGGGGAAGCATTACGAGGTGTGTGATTATGTGTGAGTCATAAAAGTTTTTTTTTTTTGTTAATTTGGTCCTGGAGGCCTCTTGCTGCCCTTATGCCAGCAATTTGTGCTATCTAGAGTTGTGTTCATTTCTAACATTATTTTCACACATATTCATATGGTGTCATCACTTTTCGTTTTTCCATGTATGTGTGTGTGTTCTTTCGATGCAGATCCTGGATAGAAGCCTGGTGCTCTTACATACCACCCAAAGTAATGTCAATGCCTTTAACCAATGAGTACAACCTCCAGCATGGGGAGGCCTTTCCCCCCTACCCCATTTCTCCTGTTTTTTTTTTCTATGCCAGGCAGAGACTGGCTCATCTAAAATATTGTCGACAAAGTTGTTAAACAAAATGTTAATTTATTCAAATGTGTTTTGGAAAAATATTACTTTAGACCTTTTTGTTGCCCAGCATTGGGAGCCAAGTACACATACGAGATGTGTGAAATTATTTTGCCATATATTGTATGGTTGCCCAAAAAGTAATTGCGGATTTTTTAAAAGAAAGTAAATGCATTTTTAATAAAACTTAGAATGAACTTTAATCAAATATACTTTTTTTACACATTTTTTCTAAAGCAAGCTCAAAGTAACAGCTGATAACTGACAGAAGAAAGAATGCAATTACAGAGTCACAAGCTGTGAAAAAATTTGTCAACGCCGACTATATGAAAAATCCGCAATTACTTTTTGGGCAACCCAATATTTTGAAAAGCAAAAAAGTTCAAAGGCCATTTTGTTTTTTTTTTTTCTTTTAGACCTTAAATGTTTTGCATTTTGATACTTACAGTTTTGAGCAGGTTAATAGCTTTTGTTTCCAGTTTGTGAGTTCTGTTGAACTTTACCCTATTTTCTTTAATCTAATATTTGTCGTAAAAATTTAATAAAACTATTAATGAGATATTTAAACTTTGCATCTCTCTATGAAAATTTGTTGGTAACATTTCTCCAAAGAGTTTGATATATTTGAACATCATTTACATAAAATACCTGCCACAGCAATGTTGCCAAGTCTTCTTTCATATAAATTCTTATAATATCCTGTGGTTAATGTGGTAACACCCATGCATGTCTGGTTTGTACATAAATTAATGCACACACATTCACACATATTTGAACATATCACATTACAGGGTTATTGCAAAATAGAGCCTATACAGAAAATTTGGGAAAATTTTATAAAGCTTTTAAGGTCAAATTAACACATTTTTTAAAGTATAAATCACTCGGAGTTTGTTTTTTAGTGAATGAGAAATAATTTCTGAAATATTTGGATTTTATGGATTTTTCTGTATTCTGTAAAAGGAGAGAGGAAAAACGTCTATTCCGCAAAAAGAAGAGAGAAATAGAAAGACGTGAGTGTGAGCAAACCGAAATGTTCAAGAGTCACAATGAAGTCCGGAAATTTTACCACTCCTGTACTTCGGATATGAAAAAAAAAAATTCTCACTGCTTGTACCAGTCCCTTATGTCGGTATAGAATGTATACCGCTAATTCAAAATGAGATCAACGTTACAGCAATCCGGCTGGAATAACAAGACAGCAGGAGCCGATGGGTTGCCGGCTGAATAACATAAATTAGGAACTGACCTCTGATAAGTTGTATTCATCATCTCGTTTGCAAGATTTGGCTAGGAAAATACATTCTCAATGATTGCAATCTCAGGAGGGAATCCGAAGGAGGGAATCCAAAGGAGGGAATCCGAAGGAGGGAATCCGAAGGAGGGAATCCGAAGGAGGGAATCCGAAGGAGGGAATCCGAAGGAGGGAATCCGAAGGAGGGAATCCGAAGGAGGGAATCCGAAGG
Organism: Stomoxys calcitrans; assembly: GCF_963082655.1. NCBI lineage: Eukaryota > Metazoa > Arthropoda > Insecta > Diptera > Muscidae > Stomoxys > Stomoxys calcitrans. The sequence continues at coordinate 63,269,761 of NC_081554.1, read as the reverse complement.
AGGGAATTCGAAGGAGAGAATCCTAAGGAGAGAATCCGAAGGAGGGAATCCGAAGGAGGGAATCCGAAGGAGGGAATCCGAAGGAGGGAATCCGAAGGAGGGAATCCGAAGGAGGGAATCCGAAGGAGGGAATCCGAAGGAGGGAATCCGAAGGAGGGAATCCGAAGGAGGGAATCCGAAGGAGGGAATCCGAAGGAGGGAATCCGAAGGAGGGAATCCGAAGGAGGGAATCCGAAGGAGGGAATCCGAAGGAGGGAATCCGAAGGAGGGAATCCGAAGGAGGGAATCCGAAGGAGGGAATCCGAAGGAGGGAATCCGAAGGAGGGAATCCGAAGGAGGGAATCCGAAGGAGGGAATCCGAAGGAGGGAATCCGAAGGAGGGAATCCGAAGGAGGGAATCCGAAGGAGGGAATCCGAAGGAGGGAATCCGAAGGAGGGAATCCGAAGGAGGGAATCCGAAGGAAGGAATCCGTAGGAGGTAATCCGAAGGAGGGAATCCGAAGGAGGGATTAACCATCTTTTCGGCAACTGCAAAGTATAAATCACTCGGAGTTTGTTTTTTAGTGAACGAGAAATAAATTTCTGAAATATTAGGATTTTATGGATTTTTCTGTATCTATCTCCATAAAATTGGGGTACACTCATTTTGTCATTCGATGAAAGCTTGCATTTTTATGCCCTCCATCGTAGGATGGGGGTATACTAACATCGCCATTCCGTTTGTAACACATCGAAATATTGGCCTAAGACCGTATATAGTATTTATATTCTTGATCGCCATGATATTTTAAGTCGATCTAGCCAAGTACATCCGTCCTTCCTTCTGTATGTCTGCCTGTGGAAAGCACGCTAATTTTCGAAGGAGTAAAGCTAGTCGCTTGAAAATTTGCTCAAATACTTCCTGTTACTGTAGGTCGGTTGGGATTGTAAATGGGCTAAATCGCGCCATTTGCAATACTGAATCTAGGCGTTTGAAATTTTGCACAAATACTTCTTATGACTGTAGAACGATTAGGATTGAAAATTACCGAAATCGACTTATGTTTTGGTATGGAAAGCTCCCGTATAAGACGAGCTATCGATTTGACTTCTTGAGCTCCTTTTGGGGACAATTCTTATCATAACCTTATTGCAGCCAAGTTCTGCACCCATCTAAGTGTAACGAAAAATTTACGATCTGATACTGCTCGGAAGCTTGACGTCGAAAAGCTGTAAACAAAACAGATGACAGCGGCAAACGTCAGTCAACTGACCCGCTTGATGAGAGCACTTCTTGTCCCAGTGATATAACGTCGCAATTACTTTTTGGGCAATCCATATATAAAATATGTATACCGCTTATTTAAAATGAGATCTACGTTACAGCAATCCGGCTGGAATAACATAACAGCAATCCGGCTGGAAATACATTCTCAATGATTGCAATCTCAGGAGGGAATCCGAAGGAGGTAGTCCTAAGCAGTGAATCCGAAGGAGGTAGTCCTAAGCAAAGAATCCGAAGGAATTAATCCTAAGGAGGGAATCCGAAGGAGGGAATCCGAAGGAGGGAATCCGAAGGAGGTAATCCGAAGGAGGGAATCCGAAGGAGGGAATCCGAAGGAGGGAATCCGAAGGAGGGAATCCGAAGGAGGGAATCCGAAGGAGGGAATCCGAAGGAGGGAATCCGAAGGAGGGAATCCGAAGGAGGGAATCCGAAGGAGGGAATCCGAAGGAGGGAATCCGAAGGAGGGAATCCGAAGGAGGGAATCCGAAGGAGGGAATCCGAAGGAGGGAATCCGAAGGAGGGAATCCGAAGGAGGGAATCCGAAGGACGGAATTCTAAAGAGGGAAACCGAAGGGGGAAATCCGAAGGAGGGAATCCGAAGGAGGGAATCCGAAGGAGGGAATCCGAAGGAGGGAATCCGAAGGAGGGAATCCGAAGGAGGGAATCCGAAGGAGGGAATCCGAAGGAGGAAATCCGAAGGAGGGAATCCGAAGGAGGGAATTCGAAGTAGGGAATCCGAAGGAGGGATTAACCATATTTGCGTCAACTGAAAAGCCGCTTTCGAAAACCCTAAGACCTCACATATCACCGATTCAAGACCCTACATATCACCCTTAGTTATAAGGGGCCTGCTTTTTATGGCCGAGTTTGAACGGCGTTTCGCAGTGCAACACCTCTTTGTAGAGAAGTTTTTCATGGCTGCCATGCCAAACCGTAAAGTACCTCACAAATGTTGCCGGCATTAGGATGAGTAACCCACTGCAGAAAATTTTTCAGATGTTCTCGATCCCAAGCGTTGAGCGTCATAGACGGGACCCGCTAAGCTCTGCACTACGTAGGCCTCCAGACTGAATGAATTTGGTATAACTGCAAATTCCAAACAAAGTTTCAGATTGGGAGACAGAAAATTATAAAAAAAGCAGATATGTATAGTTTTAGCATATTACTCTCAAGGAATTATATGCTGTTCGTCTATTCCGAAAACATCGACACAATGGATTGGTCAGTAACTGTAGCCTTTGATAAGATCCGAGGCCGATCGGACAGAATGGTATCCCATTATAAAATCTTTGGCAATATGAAGAGAACAAATCGTTTACCCATATATGGTGTATGATGACCAAGGAAGGCTTTGTGGGTCTCTAAAATGTCCAAGACGAATATCCTGCATTGAAGCCCAAACCAAACGAATGGTACATCGCATGTTATGTAGGTATCGCTGCAGACAAAATAACATAAATAATATTTGCAGCGTTCATTTTTGGACGGACTTGCTAAGTTTGGTCGGGCCGAATTTTATATACCTTCCACCATGGATTGCATTTGTCAAGTTCTTTGGCCGATATCTCTTTATAGACAACCAAAGGATAATGGATAAGCTATGCCAAGTTCTGAACCGATTGAGGCCATATTTAATTTCAACCAAATCGGATAACAATTGTGCCCTATACTGGCTCAAGAAATAAAATTGAGAGATCTGTTTATTTGGGAGCTAAATCAGGCCATGCACCAATTCAGACAATATTTGACACGTATATTAAAGGTCATACAAGTAGTCGTTGTGCAAGATTTCAGCCAAATCGGATAAGAATTGCTCCCTCTAGAGGTTCAAGAAGTGTAAATAGGAGATCGGTTTATATGGGAGCTATATCAGGTTATGGACCAACTCAGACCATACTTGGCGCAGTTATTGATGGTGAAACCAAATCACTAGAGGCTTACGAAGTAAGGTTATAAACCGATTTGAACCATACTTGGTGCAGTTATTAGAAGTCGGAACAAAATAAATCATGCAAAATTTCACCCAAATCGCATAATAATTGCGCACTCTAGAGGCTCAAGAAGTCAAGATCCCAAATCGGTTTATATGGCAGATTTATCAGGTTATGGACCGATTAGAAGCATACCTAGTACAGTTTTTGGAAGTCATAACAAAAGAAAACAAGTAAAAAGGCGTTGAGGCGGGCCGAACTTTGGATACCCACCACCTCGGGTATATATGTAAACCACCTTTCATCAAAATTCGGTGAAAATTTCATACCAAATGTCCCATAGCAGTTATATCAAAATATGTTCCGATTTGGACCAAATACTAATAAGTACAGTAGCTATATCTAAAAATAAACCGATCTGAACCATATACGACACGTATGTCGAAAAGCCTAACATAAGTCACTGTGTCAAATTTCAATGAAATCGGATTATAAATGCGCCTTTTATGGGGCCAAGACTTTAAATCGAGATATCGGTCTACATGGCAGCTACATCCAAATTTGGACCGATTTGGGCCAAGTTGCATAAAAATGTCGAAGAGCCTAACACAAAGCACTGTCCCGAATTTCGGCGAAATCGGACAATAAATGCCTCTTTTATGGGCCCAAAACCATACATCGAGAGATCGGTCTATATGGCATCTATATTCAAATCTGGACCGATCTAGGCAAAATTGAAGAAGGATGTCTAAGAGCCTAACCAAACTCACTGTCTCAAATCTCAGCGACATTGGACAATAAATGAGCATTTTATGGGCCCAAAACCTTAAATCGAGAGATCAGTCTATATGGCAGCTATATTCAAATCTGGACCGATCTGGGCAAAGTTGAAGAAGGACGTCGAAGAGCCTAACTAAACTCACCGTCTCAAATTTCAGCGACATCGGACAATAAATGCGTCTTTTATGGCCCCAAAACCTAAAACCTAGATATCGGTCCATATGGCTCTATATCCAAATCTGGACCGATTTGTGCGATATTGCAGAAGTATATCTAGGGGCTTAACTTAACTCACTGTCCCAGATTTCGGCGACATCGGACAATAAATGAGCATTTTATGGGCCAAAAACCTTAAATCAAGAAATCGGTCTATATGGCAGCTATATCCAAATCTGAACCGATCTGGGCCAAATTGAAGAAAGATGTCGAAGGGCCTTAGACAACTCACTGTCCCAAGCTTTAGCAAAATCGGATAATAAATGTGGTTTTTATGGGTCTATTACCCTAAATCGAAGGATCGGTCTATATGCCAGTTATATCCAAATCTGGACCGATCTGGACCAATTTGGCGAAGGATGTCGATGGACCTAACACAATGTACTGTCCCGAATTTCATCAAAATCGGATAATAAATATGGTTTTTGTGGGCCTAAGACCCTGCATCGGAGGATCGGTCTATATGGCAGCTATATCCAAATCTGGACCGATCTGAGCCAAATTGAAAAAGGATGTCGAAGGGCCTAACACAACTCACTGTCCCAAATTTCAGCAAAATCGGATAATAAATGTGGCTTTTATGGGCCTAAGACCCTAAATCGGCGGATCGGTCTATATGGGGGCTATATCAAGATATAGTCCGATATAGCCCATCTTCAAACTTAACATGCTGATGGACAAAAAAAAAATCTTTGCAAAGTTGCAGCTCAATATCTCTATTTTTAAAGACTGTAGCGTGATTTCAATAGACAGACGGACGGACATGGCTAGATTGTCTTAGATTTTTACGCTGATCAAGAATATATATACTTTATAGGGTCGGAAATGGATATTTCGATGTGTTGCAAACGGAATGACAAAATAAATATACCCCCATCCTTCGGTAGTGGGTATTAAAATTAAGACCAAAGAAATGAAAGAGCAAAGAGGCGAAGCTTCGTTATAATGTAGTCAACACTTCAATTCCATCTTTTGTCCCACGATTCAAAATCTAATTAGAATTTTCATCGTTTAGTTTTGTAATTCCCCCAATGTGCTGCATGCTCTGTGCTGTACACACATTGATAATGTTAATGTCAAAGTTATTAATGACATTAATATGGCTTTTGTGTGCATCCAAATTTGGCATGAATGCATCTTTTGTGAGTCCAGACCACATACATAGCAAACACACATGCACATACATACACAAGTGTCCAAAAGTGAACACGAACATAGCACACAAACATATTTGCTAACATGCATCAAGCATCATATGTTGCTGCTGTGTGATGAATTTTCATATCGGTTAATTTAATTGAATTTTAACCTTGCATTCTAGCACAGGCTATAGGTGTGCTATGTGTGTGTGTGCTCCAAGTTCTTCGCTGTATGGATGAGTGTGTGTGTATGTGACAATCTGAAAATTGTGACATCCTCATTATCGCCATCACCATCAGCATTGGCAACGTTAAAGGCAACATCAGCATTCTATTGCAGTCATGCATCATGCTCCAAACTCTATCATCAGTTCATATATTCAAAGGCACGTATGTGGGGGATGAGCATCATACCCGAGGCGAGAGTGGGTCTGGGTATTTGTTTGGGGCATAGGTTGCTGTAAATCCTTTTGCTGTATGAACTTTGAGCCTCAAGAAGGATGCCATAAGCAGATTTGAAATGTTGCATTGTATATGTCTGTGGAGAAAAGTTACACAGTTCTATTATCTCCAGTATAAGCTGCACGTATTCGATTTTTCTGCCAGAAGCATGATTTTAGCGTGATGCTAAATCACAATGAAAATTAAGTAGGTGCAACAATGCAAATAGGCGAAGGTGTAAATGGACATAATTATACTGTAAATTTGACAGAATGGTAGTTACATTCGCCATAGGGCATGACTGGGGAATAACAAATTTCTCGGGCGAAGTTCAAATTGGTCAAGAGAATAATAAGACAAGAAGAAGAAGGGTTAGGCTTATAAAATCTTGTTATATAAAACAAGTAAAAAGGCATTAAGTTCAGGCCGGGCCAAATTTTGGATACACACCACCTCGGGTATATATGTAAACCACCTTTCATCAAAATCTGGTGAAAATTGCATACCTTATGTCCCATAGCAGTTATATCGAACTATGATCCGATTTGGACCAAATGCTAATAAGTACAAGTCATTGTTTAAATGTGTATAACAAAATATTAGTCTTTTTAGTAGCTATATCTAAAAATAAACCGATCTGAAACATATACAACATGGATGTTGAAAAGCCTAACATAAGTCAAATTTCAGTCAAATCGGATTATAAATGCGACTTTTTTGGGGCCAAGACTTTAAATTGAGATATCGGTCTATATGGCAGCTATATGCAAATCTTGATCGATCTAGATCAATTTGCAGAACCATCGGACAATAAATGCGCCTTTATGGGCCTGAAACATTAAATCGAGAGATCGGCCTATATGTCAGCTATATCCAAATCTGGACCGATCTAAGTGAAATTGAAGAAGGATGTCGAACGGCCTAACACAACTCACTGTCCTAAACTGCGGCGACATCGGACAATAAATGCGCTTTTTATGGCCCCAAAACCTAAAAAACGAGAGATCGGTCTATATGGGAGCTATATCCAAATCAAAACCGATCTCTGCCATAATGCAGAAGTATGTCAAGCGGCTGAACTTAACTCACTGTCCCAAATTTCGGCGACATCGGACAATAAATGTGGCTTATATGGGCCTAAGACCCTAAATCGGAGGATCGGTCTATATGGCAGCTATATCCACATCTGGACTGATCTGAGCCAAATTAACGAAGAATATCGAAGGGCCAAAGACAACTCACTGCCCCAAATTTCAGCAAAATCGGATAATAAATGTGGCTTTTATTGGCCTAAGACCCTAAATCGGGGGATCGGTCTATATGGCAGCTATATCCACATCTGAACCGATCTGAGCCAAATTGATGAAGAACATCGAAGAGCCAAAGACAACTCACTGTCCCAAATTTCACCAAATTGGATTATAAATGTGGCTTTTGTTGGCCCAAGACCCTAAATCGGAGGATCGGTCTATATGGCAGCTATATCCAAATCTGGACCGATCTGGGCCAAATTGACGAAGAATGTCGAAAGACCTAACACAACTCACTGTCCCAAATTTAAACAAAATTGGAGTATAAATGTGGATTTTGTTGGCCTATGACCCTAAATCGGGGGATCGGTTTATATGTCAGCTATATCTACACCTGGACCGATCTGGGCCAAATTGACGAAGGATGTCTAAGGGCGTAAAACAACTCAGTGTTCCAAATTTTAGCAAAATCGGATAATAAATGTGGCTTTTATTGGCCTAAGACCCTAAATCGGTGGATCGGTCTATATGGGGGATATATCAAGATATTGTCCGATATAGTCCATCTTCGAACTTAACCTGCTTCTGGACAAAAAAGAAATCTGTGCAAAGTTTCAGCTAAATATCTCTATTTTTGGAGACTGTAGCGTGATTTCAACAGACAGACGGATAGACGGACGCACATGTCTAGATCGTCTTAGATTTTTACGCTGATCACTAATATATATACTTTATAGGGTCGGTAATGGATATTTCGATGTGTTGCAAACGGAATGACAAAATGAATATACCCCATCCTTCGGTGGTGGGTATAAAAATCAATTTGTGTTTGTCTGTTCCCTATGGACTCAAAAACGGCTGAACCGATTTTCTTGAAATTTTGACAGATGATGCATAATGATCCCGTGGTGAAAATAGGGTACTTAATTTTTTGATTTCTAAAAGGGTGGAGGACTCTTCCCCTAACCCTAATTTTCAGATATGACAGATCTCGGAGATGGGTGGTGCGATTTAAACGAAATTTTGTGTGATCTCTTTTAGTAATCTAACAACAAATTTTTGCTATTCAAATTCCGGATGGGCTACCTAGGAGGGACGCCCCACCCCAAATTCTAGCAAATATATATGTATATAGACAAATCACAACAATATTGGTCTCAAATGAAAGGTATTTAAGATTAGAAAACATATTTGATATTAAGTTTTCGGATGATGATGATAGATGATGCATAATGATCCCGTGATGAAAATAGGGTACTACATTTTTTGATTTCTGAAGGGGGGGCGGACCCTCCTCCTTACCCTAATTTTCAGAAACGCCAGATCTCGGAGATGGATGGTGCGATTTAAACGAAATTTTGTGTGATCTTTTATAGTAACCTAAAAATAAAATTTTTCTATTCAAATTCCGGATGGGATACCCAGGGGGGACGCCCCACCCCAAATTCTAGCAAATATATATAAATCACAACAATATGGGATTCAAATGAAAGTATTTAGGATTAGAAGACATATTTGATATCTTATTTTCGGACCAAGTATTTGGGAAACCACCCCAAATCCCCAAAACACTCCTAAATCGAACATATTTACCGACCATGGCAATATGGGACTCAAATTAAAGGGTAGAATGCGAGTAGTATGCGAATACCACCAAAAAAGAACGTATTTGCTGTGGAGGAAGAAGTATTTTAGAGTGTTACACGAATCTGATATATATTTGCAGGGCCAAGTCACTGAGTGGCCGCCCCATCCCCCATAACAACCCCCAAATAGGACGTATTTGCTCACCATGACAATTTGGACCTGAAGAGAATTGAGTCCGATATTGATAGTTTTTTGGGCTCATACCCCAAACCGCACATATTTGCAGACTTTTGCAATAAGAAAACAAATTTGATACCCAATTTTAAGGTCAATGGCAATATGCGGATCAAATAAACGATATTTTGTAGTAGAGCACGAAATCCAGGTATTTTCATGACTAAGGGTACCACCAGCTCTCCAAAACACCGCTTAATCGTACATATTTACCAACCATGTCAAATATGAATGGTTTTGGGGAGTAGAGCACGAAATTGAAACCCACTTTCGGGACCAATTTGCCGGGGCTCTTACTCCTTCCCCAAAACACCCAACAAATAGCAATTATTTGCTGACTATCGAAATATCGGACTCAAATAATGGTATTTGGGAGTAGAATACGAATGTGATATCCACGACCATGTATTTGGGGTACCGGCCCTTCGCCAAAACGTCCCCAAAGAGTGAGTACAAATTTACCGACCATGGCAATATGTTGTGTCTCAAACGAAAAGTATTTGAGATTAGAAAACGAATTTCATAACTAATTTTGAGGCCAAGTTTTTGGGGGACGCTTCATCCCATAAACTTGCCTTAAACCAATGGCAATATTGGGTTTAAAAAAATGGTATTTGAAAGAAGAGCGCAATGTTTATATTTTTTTCAAGGCCATGATTTACCGATCATGGCAATATGGGGCTCAAGTAAGAGTTATTAAGGAATAGAGCACGAAATTCATACCCACTTTCGGGAGTCCATACAAGGGCTCCACATCACCCCCTTAACCCACCAATCATTACCCTAGGGTCCTTTCCACTCCCAAAATCCCCATGAGAATATCGGACTCAAAGAGTGTATTTTAAGAGCCGAGTACATCTAACACCCAACTTTTTTTTTAGAGAAACATTTTTTAAAGAAATTTCCCCAAAATTTCATTTTCATAAATTCTTAAAAAATAAAATTTTAGGAGAACTTTTTAGCTTTAGGCACAATAATCACTAAAATGCCCCTAAGATCATTCCTTTCACTCATAGAGAAAAGGCTACTAGCCTCATCTTTTCATTATTAAAACCTTTTTCAATTTAAAAACTCTCATCACTCCAAAATGAATATTCATGACATAACCATCTGTCAGCCCCATCGAAGCTTATCTATATTTGATCAATTTCAAGGCACTATAGCGTCTCGCATATTGTGTGCAAACACCTATTGACAAATCATTAACATTGATGGGATTTAAATATGCCTTCTCTATCTATAAGTCCATGCCGCAATGGCATGAATAGATGTTTCAATTCATAGTCCATTGTAGGCATTGATTGATTCTTTCATAATGTGTGGAGGGCATAATGATAATAACGATGAAGATGATGCTCAAGATAATGTGGTGCCATAGTATATCTCATTAATATTTCATTGTCTTTGTGTAATGACTGAAGCTGTTATTGCTACTACAATGTCACATCAATATTTGTATTGGAACTCTGGCCGCTGGAGATTGCTTAACACCAGTTCATGAAATATGAAAATTTCATTTAATCATTATCTCTTCACATATTATTGTGATGTTCCCCAAGCCATATGTGAATGGTATCAAAGAAATGTTAAATTATATCACAAGTAATTTCAACTTGACCAGAAGGCTAAGAATCTGTTGAAACTATGGCAAATCAAGGGTTTACTTCATCTATTATGATAGGCTTAAATTTGATCCTTTATTCATAATGAATGTACCAATCATGGCCAAGGGATAGAATGCCTATGTCCTTAGGCAGATTGGTGTCACACATTTTTGTGAGATAGGAAATCGGGAAATTAAAGGTTGTGTTTGTTTGGAAGTTGATGAAAGGTCTTTTGAATGGCTTCAAATTCGTTCAAAAGCTAAGGTTAATAGTTTAACAAATTGACATGAAATATGAAATCTATAAAGGAGAAGACATAGTTGCAAATGCAAATTTTGCCCATGAACATGCCACTAAGGAACAGGGGTAAACTTCTCACATATCAATAAGTGCAGACCGATTCGTGTTTAAGCTCAATGATTTGGGGCCTACCTGTTATAGCCGTCTCCGAACGGCGTGCCGCAGTGCGACACCTCTTTGGAGAGAAGTTTTAAGATAGGAATCACTACAAATTTGCAAGGATTTGAACGAAATTTGGTAAGGACTGAACACCTCTGACGAAACACATAATAAAACAAAATAAAATAAAATAAAATAAAAAAAAAATAAAATAATAAATAAAATAAATTAAAATAAAATAAAATAAAATAAAGTAAAATAATATAAAATAAAATAAAATAAAATAAAATAAAATAAAATAAAATAAAACAAAACAAAATAAAATAAAATAAAATAAAATAAAATAAAATAAAATAAAATAAAATAAAATAAAATAAAACAAAATAAAAAAAAATAAAATAAAATAAAATAAAATAAAATAAAGTAAAATGAAATAAAATAAAATAAAATAAAGTAAAATGAAATAAAATAATATAAAATAAAATAAAATAAAATAAAATAAAATAAAATAAAATTAAATAAAATAAAATAAAATAAAATAAAATAAAATAAAATAAAATAAAATAAAATAAAATAAAATAAAATAAAATAAAATAAAATAAAATAAAATAAAATAAAATAAAATAAAATAAAATAAAATAAAATAAAATAAAATAAAATAAAATAAAATAAAATAAAATAAAATAAAATAAAATAAAATAAAATAAAATAAAATAAAATAAAATAAAATAAAATAAAATAAAATAAAATAAAATAAAATAAAATAAAATAAAATAAAATAAAATAAAATAAAATAAAATAAAATAAAATAAAATAAAAAAAAATAAAATAAAATAAAATAAAATAAAAAAAAAAATAAAATAAAATAAAATAAAATAAAATAAAATAAAATAAAATAAAATAAAATAAATAATAATTAAAAAAAAAATTAATACAAAATAAAATAAAATAAAATAAAATAAAAAAAAATAAAATAAAATTAATAATAATTAAAAAAAAAAAATTAATACAAAATAAAATAAAATAAAATAATAAAATTAATATGAAATAAAACAAGTAAAAGCTTGTTAAGTTCGGCCGGGCCGAATCTTATATACCCTCCACCATGGATCGCATTAGTCGAGCTCTTGCCCTTGGGGCTGAGGGATATCGTATCGGGGAGCTGTATAAGGCTATAAACCGGTTCATGCCATATTCGATACGTATGTTAAAGGTTATGAGAGAAGCCGGTGTACAAAATTTCAGCCAAATCGGATAATACTTGCGCCCTTTAGAAGCTCAAGAAGTCAAGATCCTATATTGGTTTATATGGCCGCTATATCAGGTTATGGACCGATTTAAACTATTCTCAGCACAGTTGTTGAAAGTTAGAACAAAACACCTCATGCAAAATTTCAGCTAAATCGAATAATAATTGCGCCCTCTAGTGGCTCAAGAAGTCAAGACCCCAGATCGGTTTATATGGTTATGGTATATCAGGTTATGAATCGATTTGAACCATACTTACCTAAATTATTGGGAGTTATGCAAAAACCCTGCTAGCAAAATTTTAGTCCAATCGGATGAGAATTGCGCCCTTTAGAGGCTTAAGAAGTCAAGACCCAAGATCGGCTTATATGGCAGCTATATCAAAACTTGGACCGATTTGAACTATACATAGCGCAGTTGTTGGAAGTGACACCAAAACACCACGTCCAAAATTTCAGACAAATCGGTAGAGAATTGCGCCCTCTATAGGCTCAAGAAGTCAAGACCCAAGATGGAATTATATATTAGCTATATCCAAACATGGACCGATATGGCCCATTGAAGGTTATAACAAGTAAAATGTGTTAAGTTCGGCACGGCCCACTACCATAGAAATATTAATCATGGTAGTTTATTATAATCCCTCTAAATATATCTAAGTAATATTCAAATCTAGGGTGGTTAGGATCATATCTGATTCAGGTACCGATAACTCTTATACAAGACACAACAAATTTGCCCATGAACATTGTATTAAGGAACGGGGGCAAACTTCTGACATATTATTGAGTGCTGTTCGATTCAAGTCTCAGCTCAATGATAAGGAGCCTCCTTTTTATAGCCGAGTCCGAACGGCGTGCCACAGTGCGAAACCTCTTCAAAGGAAAAGTTTTTACTTGGCATAGTACCTCACAAATTTAATGTAATAACCACCGCTGACAATTTTATGATGGTCACAAGCGGACATGATAACCTCTGCGCTACGCGGGCCATTTGATATAGCTGGCAATTTGACTTCCTGAGCGTCTGGAGGGCGCAGTTATTATTCGATTTGCCTCAAATTTTGGATGTGGTGTTTTTCTATGTTTCGTTGAAGTAAAAGAAGGTCAATATAACTTTTGGTGTCATAACGGGACACATAGGATTACGAGCTCACTTATGCAAAATCGGTGAGGCAAGTGATGGCATGTGTAGGGGATGTGGGAAAGATGATGAGACGTTGGAGCATTTCCTATGTCATTGCCCGGCTTTCGCGGCTAACAGACAACGGTACTTAGGTTGGGACACGATACCAGACATGAACAAACTTAGGGGAGTGATATGGAAAGCAATTAAGGATTTTGTAAGTAGAACAGAATGAGGTACATTCATTTTGTCATTCCGTTTGCAACACATCGTAATATCCCTTTCCGATCCTAAAAAGTATATACATTCTTGATCGTCGTAAAAATCAGAGGCGATTTAGCCATGTCCGTCTGTCTTCAACAGACTATCTTTAAGAACAGAGATATTGAGATGAAACTTTGCACAGATTATTTTTTGTCCATAGGTAGGTTAAGTTCGAATATGGGCTATATCGAAATATATCTTGAAAAAACCCCCATATAGACCGATCTCTCGATTTAAGGTCTTGGACCCATAAAAAACGCATTTATTGTCCGATTTCAACGAAATCGGATTTAAGGCGCATTTATTTTCCGGTCTCGCCTAAATTTGAAACAGTAAGTTGTGTCAGGCCCTTCGACATTGTTCTTCAAATTGGTCCAGATTGGTCCAGATTTCGATATAGCTGCCATATAGGCCGATCTCTCGATTTAATGTCTTAGGCCCATATAAGGCGCATTTATCGTCCGATTTTGCCGAAATTTGGGTCAGGGAGTTGTATTAGACCCGTTGACATCCTTCTCCAATTTGGCCTAGATCGGTTCAGATTTGGATATAGCTGCCATATAGACCGATCTCTCGATTTTAGATTTTGGGCCCATAAAAGGCGCATTTATTGTCCGATGTCGCCGAAATTTGGGATATTGAGTTGTGTGAGGGCCTTCGACAGCCTTCTGCAATTTGGTCCAGATCGGTTCAGATTTGAATATAGCTGCGATATAGACCGATCTCTCGATTTTAGGTTTTGGGCCCATAAAAGGCGTATTTATTGTGCGATTTCGCCGAAATTTGGGTCAGTGAGTTGTGTTAGACCCGTTGACATCCTTCTCCAATTTGGTCCAGATCGGTCCTGATTTGGATATAGCTGCCATATAGACCGATCTCTCGATTTTAGGTTTTGGGCCCATAAAAGGCTCATTTATTGTCCGATGTCGCCGAAATTTGGGACAGTGAGTTGTGTGAGAGCCTTCCATCATTCTTCTGCAATTTGTCCCAGATCGGTCCTGATTTGAATATAGCTGCCATATAGACCGATGTCTCGATTTAAAGTCTTGGACCCATAAAAGACGTATTTATTGTGTGATTTCGCCGAAATTTGCTACAGTGAGTTATGCTAGGCTTTTCGACATCCGTGTCGTATATGGTTCAGATCGGTCTGTAAATTGGATAAAGCTACCAAAAAGACCAATATTTTGTTCTACAAAATTAAACAATGGCTTGTATGGGTTGTCCAAAAAGTAATTGCAGATTTTTTAAAAGAAAGTAAATGCATTTTTAATAAAACTTAGAATGAACTTTAATCAAATAAACTTTTTTTACACTTTTTTTCTAAAGCAAGCTAAAAGTCACAGCTGATAACTGACAGAAGAAAGAATGCAATTACAGAGTCACAAGCTGTGAAAAAATTTGTCAACGCCGACTATATGAAAAATCCGCAATTACTTTTTGGGCATCCCAATATTTACTAGACCACTCAATGTCCGTGCCGAATTTGGTCTAAATTGGACCATATTTCGATATAGCTGCATAAATGGGGGCATAAATTATGAATTTTTCACCGGATTATGACGAAAGGTGGTTTACATATACACCGGAGGTTTTGGGTATCTAAAGTTCGGTCCTGCCGAACTTAACGCCTTTTTACTTGTTCATCGTATCATTTCTTGACAGAACATGCATTTCTTCTGTTTTACTTTCCCAAATATTCCAACATATGTTCTGAGTTGACTTCTTTCCCAACCCTTGGTAATTTCCTATTTGATTTTCAAAAATATTCCAACACATGTTCTGTAGTTTACTTACAATGCCAACCCTTGGTTGTATGCCATATCCATTCTGATCTGGGTAATGTTTCTCCTTCTCCTGAGGTTTGTTGAAGGAACTGGTTGGTAACGACGGGTGTGCCAAAAGCTCCGGCGTAGGTATATCCGTGCTTGCATGGGGACGGGCGTTTTTTCATCCCCCGCTCTGGTTCTCCATTGCTCCTGTCTTTCTATTATTCGTGTATAACCTCTTGTCCGAGGTCTCACATCTTCTTTCTCTGTTTATAGGGTACCACAATGGGCCAAACTGGCCTCCGAGTGAACTCACCATTTGTGGGCAACCCATTTAACCCTACCTAATGTTAGTTTAGCGACTGTCCAGGGAGATGCAAAACTTCCAAAAAACTTTGTTTGTTTTTCTGTTCGTTCTGCTGATTATCAGCATAGGTGGTCTTTCATCATGTTTCTGCAGCCGTTTATAAGATATGCTTCTTAAATAGATCTTCTTTTCGAGACTACTGGCCTGCGTGCATTTCGCCTTTTGTATTATTTCTGTCAATAACCGCCTACCAGTTCCTCTTTGTTGTGATTTCTTGTTAACTTGGCATAAGAAGTTAGGAATACTCCGCCTTAATACGCGTTGCACTATGTTCTCTTGTTTATCTTTCCATCTTTAGCATTTCCCATATACATCTTCAACTCCATATGAGCTTTTATGAACATAGATGCCACATTTTGCACATTTGTATACAATGCTTGATTTGGTGGCCCAATTCAGGTGCGATATTTCATCATAATTAGTACTGATTCCAGATGCGTACATATTTCTTTCATTCGCTATGCTTTATTAAGGACGTAGTTGGTAGGTTGTTGATTTGTCCTTCTCGCGTCTTTTCCAGAATTTGGCGCAGTGTGAATATCTGGTCCAGGGTGAATTTACCAGGTCTACAGCCGCATAGATAGGGTCCAATTATTTCATTGACTTTAGGTTTTAATCTCTCACACAGTACGCTCGAGAGTATTTTGTATGAGACGGATAGGAGACTTATTTCTCTGTAGTTGGCACATTGCGTCTTGACTCCTTTGTTGTGTACGGGACATAGTATGCTGAGGTTCCAATCATCGGGTATGCGTTCTTTTAGCCAGATTGCGCAGATAAGCTGCTGCATACGCCTTATCAGCGTGTCGCCTCCGGTCTTAAATAGTTCAGCGGGTAACCCGTCGGCTCCTGCTGCCTTGTTGTTCTTTAGTCGGGTCACTGCTACTTGGACCTCATTCTGACTAGGAGGTAAACATTCTATACCATCATCAGGGCCCTTCCTGCCAAATGAAATCCAGGCTAAGCCGGTTGCCTCTATGCTTATAACTTTCATTCAATATGCACTTCACTGGTGAATAAGCCTCTATATCGATTTTGGCAAATGCACTTTGGTACTCGACCACTGTTTACCGATAATCAGCCTTTGTTTGTGCGTTCCCAACATTTATTACCCATACCACAGTTGTGGTGCGGGCCATAAAATTCTCCATCCCTTGTTATTTGTTTAGTAATTCACATGGGGAAACCGCAAATTGAACGAAATTTGCAAATTGTGGTTTCAGATTCTAGGTTTTGATGGTGTGTTTAGCAATTTTTTTTTTGTAATTAGAGCAGATAGAAAGTAAAAATACATTAGCAGTCATTAAAAACAAAACTCACAGCAATTGCAAACAAAAATACGCCCATTTTACCCAATTACCTAATCAAATTTTTGGCAAAGTTGGAAAATTTCAACAGAAATAAATTTCTATTTTTTTAATTTGTATTTGCTTTAATTAACTTTTTCTCTATTCACTCTTCTTGTTTCTTTGCAGGTCCTGAAGGCTGTAATCTTTTCATATATCATTTGCCACAGGAATTCACTGACACAGATTTGGCCTCGACTTTCCTGCCATTTGGAAATGTCATTTCCGCCAAAGTTTTCATCGACAAGCAGACAAACTTATCCAAGTGCTTTGGTTTCGTATCATTTGACAATCCCGAATCGGCGCAGGTAGCCATACGAGCAATGAATGGATTTCAAGTGGGCACCAAACGCTTAAAAGTCCAATTGAAAAAGCCCAAAGATGCTTCTAAACCATACTAGAGAAGAGAGAACAGAAACCAACCATACAAAGAAACGTACACAAAAAAAAAACCACCCCCATACATAGATATGCACACAAAAGCAGGAAGAAAAGGATTACCATGAGATTTGTAAACAGGATGAAGTCAGCCAGCCAGCCAGCCGGCCAGATAAACTCTAAGAAAGCAGAAAATGACAAAACAGAAGGCCATCAGCAAGGAATGAAGTAGAGGAAGAGAGAGCTTTTAAGGACATTTAATGGTAATTACCTTTAAGAACATTTTAAAGTAAATCGTTATCCTTTAAAGGGCTTGAAGGAGAGCAGCTAATCTTTGGTTATTGCCTTAAATTCTATGCTTGGCAGCCTATTTTGTTTAATTTAATTTCTTGTAAGCCTTTTATTCTTGCTTTTGAGTTTTATGAAGAAAAACAAATGTCCCTACATTTTAGAATTTTACTTATCACAAACGAGGGAGGGCAAACTAACTCCCTCATATAATCGTTAAACGTTTTGAATTGAATATTTTATGTTTTTTGATGAATTTTTTAAAGAAAAATATATACTAGAATGTAGTAAACCTTAAACTAGAATGTAGTAAACCTTGAACTAGAATGTAGTAAAGCTTTTTCATAGCTTTTAGTTTTGTGTGTTTACAAAGCAACCACAACCACACTTTACCACACCAAGAATATGATAACAAAAATACTTGTAGTTAAGTTTTACGTTTGATTGTTTAATGAAATTTTTCTCAGCCTTAGAAGTTTTTTAACACAAAAAACAAAAATTGGTAAAAAATTATTTTTCCTCTCTTAATAATCATTTAAGGAAAAACAAAAACACTTTGTGTTTTTCAAAAGCCACATAGGATTTGTGAAAATATATGAAAATTTGAAATATTATGTTGCATATACATGGAGTCATCTACGTTAAGTGTATCTAGAGAATTGTGTTATACTGTTCACTGTATACTTATGAAACTGTTATACTTAATATGTTCTGAGTTTTATGCACCACACAAGCACTAATCACACTTAAACATACAACAAAAAATTGTATGAATATTATTCGCAAAATCTTTAAAAACAAAACGTAAATAATTTTTGTAAAGATCAACGAAAAATTTAAATGATTTTATGCTCGATTTTTGTAAAAAAAAAAAAAATTTATCAACTTAATGTGGCCATAAGTGTTTGCTAAGTTTTAAGTGAAGTGAATTGAAATAATGTTAAAAGACCCAATGAAATTTATGTTAATTTTTTTTTTTAAAGCAGCAGACTATTGCTAAGCAATGAGACAATTTTTTATTGAAGTACTAAGTCATTTTTTATAAGAAAATGAAAAAAAAAATTGCTTGCAAAGTTGTTCAACTCTCGTCTTTGTTTTTTGTTATAAATATCCGAAAAATAGACGGCAGACAATTATAATACAAAAAAAATATTAAAAACAAAAACATTAAAAAACTATGTTAAAAGTCATTTTTTTATTATTTCTAACTTTTTTTTTTTTGTATTTTTTATTACCATTGTTTTTTTTTTTTTTTTTGTTACTCAAAAACTTGTTTAATAATATTCTCTTTTTAAATTGTTTACATTTTTAGCTGTTTATTTTTATTTTTTTAATTAATTACTTTTTCTTTATATATTTCGTAAAAACTGTTAAATGCTTTCCTTTTTTTGAATTCATTATTTATAAATTAAAATGCCATACCTTATCACTCAAAAACCCCACACATACACTGAATTACACAACACTTACTTTTTCGCTTTATATTTGTATTGTTTATATATCGTTACATATATATATATCTATCTATCATTTGCTGAAATATTTAAATAAAGCTTTGTTTTTTGTTCCTTTGCTATGCTTTTGTTGATTTGTGTTTTATTTAGTCTTTTTTTTTTTTTGGTTGAAAATTTTGAGATTTTTCTACACATTTTTTCAATTAACTATTGTGGCTCGCTTTGCTGTACCAGCTTAATTGGTTAGGTTGAAAAGAGGGTGCGAATATTAATCCGCCCCATGCCAATATGGACATACACCTAAGCCAGTAATCGGATTTTTGTGCGTGCTAAGTTCATCCTGCCCGAATCTTATTGGGTTGCCCAAAAAGTAATTGCGAATTTTTCATTTAGTCGGCGTTGACAAATTTTGTCACAGCTTGTGACTCTGTAATTGCATTCTTTCTTCTGTCAGTTATCAGCTGCTACTTTTAGCTTGCTTTAGAAAAAGAAATGTGTAAAAATGTATAATTGATTAAAATTCATTCTAACTTTCATTAAAAATGCATTTACTTTCTTTTAAAAAATCCGCAATTACTTTTTGGGCAACCCAATATATACCCTCCACCATGGATCGCATTTGTCGAGTTCTTTGCATGGTATCTCTTTTTAGGCAAACAAAGAACATTGAATAAGAACTGTTATGCTATTGGAGATATATCAAGTTAAAGTCTGATTCCGACCATAAGTGAATTGAATGTTGAAGACCATAGTAGAAGTCATTCAGCCCTATTCTGGATATCAATTCCCTGGGAGTTTTTCCCATATTCTGAATAACAATTTTCTGGGAGTTTGTTCCCTACTCCCTTTTCCCCAACTCTAAAGGAACTTCGAAAATGGGAAATGTCTCCCAGGGGAAAAAGTAGGTATTCTAAATCGAAATAAAAGGAAGAATAAGATGATAAAAAAATGGGAAAAATTCCCCTAAACAAATGGAAGGGAGTTTGCTTTTAAAATTAAAATTTTAAATGCAAACTCCCTTCTATTTTTATTAAAAAAAAAAAATACAGTAAAAGCGTGCTAAGTTCGGCCGGGCCGAATCTTATATACCCTCCACCATGGATCGCATTTGTAGAGTTCTTTTCCCGGCATCTCATCTTAGGCAAAAAAATATACCGATTCAGACCATAATAAACACGTATGTTGATGGTCATGAGAGGATCCGTCGGCCCTTTTATGGGCCCAAAACCTTAAACCGAGAGATCGGTCTATACGGCAGCTATATCCAAATCTGGACCGATCTGAGTCAAATGGAAGACAAATGTCGAAGACCCCAACACAACTCACTGTCCCAAAATTCGTAGACATCGGACAAGAAATATGCCTTTTATGGGCCTCAGATCCTAAATCGGCGGATCGGTCTATATGGCAGCTATATCCAAATCTGGACCGATCTGAGTGAAATTGAAGAAGGATGTCGAAGGGTCTAACACAACTCATTGTACCAAATTTCAGCAAAATCAGATTATAAATGTGGCTTTTATGGGCCAAAGACCCTAAATCGGAGGATCGGCCTATATGGCAGCTATATCCAAATCTGGAACGATCTGTGCCAAATTGAACCAAATTTCAGCAAAATCAGATAATAGATGTGGCTTTTATGGGCCTAAGACCCTATATCGGCGGATCGGTCTATATGGGGGCTTTTTCAAGATATAACCCTATACAGCCCATCTTCGAACTTAACCAGCTTGTAAACAAACAAAGAGTCTGTGCAGCTCAATATCTCTATTTTTAAAGACAGTAGCGGGCTTTCAACAGACGGACGGACTGATATCGCTAGATGGTCTCAGATTTTTACGACGATCAAGAATATATATACTTTACTAGCCGAACCGGGCCCGCTCCGCAGCGCCTTCTATAACTCTATAATATCTTTTTTGGATGGGGACTCTTCGCCCTGAATGCGGATATCGAAAACGTGCCATTGTAGCCTATGACGCTGAAAGCGTTCGAATCATGGCGAGAAAATCGGATAAAGTGGAGTCTATCCCCTCTTAATGTTGGCGACATTAGCAAAGTACAATGTCATGCGTGGCACTGCGGGACGGTTCCTGGTGGTAATGTTCTTCCTTAGGGTAATGGTATCATTAGGGGAGGGATGGCACTTCAGACATTTCGACTTAAATATGGATTTAAAATTTGTGCTGCATTTCCAAATCCATTTAATTTGAGCCCCATATTGCCTTGGCCGGAAATATGAACCGTTTGGAGGGTGTTTTGGGGTTGGGGAGGCCACAGGCACTTTGCACTGAAATTGGATATCAAATTCGTTCATTATTCCCAACGGAAATTAAGTTCAGTTTGGGGGGTGCTTTAGGGCGTACCCCAAAACACTTGGCTCCAAAATAGACTATCAAATTCGTTTTCTACTCTCTAATACCTTTCATTTGAGTCCCATATTGTCATAATGGGTCAAATAACCCATTTGACGTATGTTTAAGAGTAAAAACGCGCCACCTTGTCTTGAACGTAAATTTTAATGTCATATGCGTAATCTACTCTCTAATACCTTTCATTTGAGTCCCATATAGCTATGGTCGGCTAATATGCCCATTTGGGGATATTTGAGGGTGTTGACCTTCCATTAATTGGACCTAATGTTATATGCCATATTTGTAATCTACTGCCTAATACTTTTCATTTGAGTCCCATATTGTCATGATCATCAAATAAACCTATTTTAAGGGGTTTTGGGGCTAGGGCTGCCCCCAGGTACATGCACCCAACTTTTACTATGAATTTCATATTCTACTCTTGAATCATTTGAATCCCATATTGTCCCAATCGGTCTACTTTTATTTTTGGGTAGTACTTTTAGGGTAAGGGGGAGGGTCCGCCTTCAAAAATTATATAGCCTATGTTTCCTTCCAGACCAACCTACACAATCTGTAAAAATTTCAAGGTAATCGGTTCAGCCGTTTTTGAGTCTATACGGTACAAACTAAGTACTCTCTAGTACATCGCAAAAGCATTTGAACGCTCCATCAGGCAGTTTTGGCCTTGTGAAAGTGAAAATTTTTCGTGAAAAAGTTGCTCGCGCAAAAAGCACTTCCAAGCAAATGATCGATGATTCCGGATCCTCTCGACATTCTGAGGCCGTCTGTCGAAATCACCATAGCCGACGAACGCGTTAAACTAGCCACAGATATTTAATATTGATGTATAGGTCATAATGGTTCAGATTTAGATATAGCTTCCATATAAACCGATCTCTCGATTTGACTTCTTGAGCCCCTGGAAGCCCCAATTTTTGTCCGATTTGGCTGAATTTTTGAATTCCGTGTTCCGTTATAACTTCCAACAAAGGTACTAAGTACGGTCCACATTGGTCTATAACCTGATATAGCTCCCATATAAACCGATCACCCGATTTGAAGTCTTGAGCCCCAGGAAGCCGCAGTGTTTGTCCGATATGGCTGAAACTTTCCATGTAGTGTTCTATTACAACTCCCAACAACTGTGCCAAGTTCGGTCCAAATCGGTTTATAACCTGATATAGCTCCCATATGAACCGATCTCCCTATTTGACTTCTTGAGCCGCTGGAAGTCCAAATTTTTGTTCGATTGGGCTTAAACTTTGCATGTAGTGTTATATTATAACTCCCAACAACTGTACTAAGTTCGGTCCACATTGGTCCATAACCTGATATAGCTAATATATAAGCCGATCTTCCGATTTGACTTCTTGAGCCGCTGGAAGCCGCAGTGTTTGTCCGCTCTGGCTGAATTTTTGCATTCCGTGTTCTGTTATGACATCCAACCACTGTGCTAAGTACAGTCCACATCGGTCTATAACCTGATATAGCTCCCATATAAACCGATCTTCCGATTTGACTTCTTGAGCCTCTAGAAGCCGCAGTGTTTGTCCGATTTGGCTGAAATTTTGAACTCCGTGTTCTGTTATAACTTCCAACAACTGTGCCAAGTACGGTCCACATCGGTCTATAACCTGATATAGCTCCCATATAAGCCGATCTCCTGATTTGACTTCTTGAGCCGCTGGAAGCCGCAATTTTTGTCCGATTGAGTTGAAACTCTCCATGTAGTGTTCTGTTATAACTCCCAACAACTGTACTAAGTACGGTCCACATCGGTTCATAACCTGATATAGCTCCCGAATAAGCAAATCTCCCGATTTGTCTTCTTACAAGCCGCAATTTGTGTTCAATTTGGCTCAAATTTTGCATGTGGTGTTGTGTAATGAAAAACAAAGCGATTTTTGATGATTAATATTTGTTTTTGTTCTCTAATCCCGAAATATAAAAGGTAACCCTCGTACAAAAATTTCCATAATATGGGAAATAAAATTTTTTGGTAGATTGTCGACACTCATTTTGCACTTTCTTGGTTGATGTAACAGTGGACTAATTATCTAGAAGAGTTTGTATGATGTTCCACTGTAACCACGTTTGTATGCGCTACCACACTCCTGTTCGTTCAATATATTTGCCCTTTTTACTACCTTCGTTCGATCTCATCACCTTTCGATGAGTGGAAAAGCTTCTTATTTACATGTTAAATAAAAAACTTAAAAATAACTGTATAAATAGGCAGAAATTTATTTTTACCCAATTTTTGAAGGTACACATTTTCGTCAAAAGCTGTTTGCTGTCCTTTGCGCGAATACACCGACAAAGCATTTGAGAAGATTAATTTGTATATTTTGAATTATTTTAGGGTTCAATGCCAAGTTTGGAAACTGTATTAATTAACGAATAAAACCCAAATCATCACACCGTAGCCAGACATCACCCTTCAAGCAGCGTGGCCGGTTTTAATCCTTCTTTTTTTTTTTGGCTGTTGTCCCTTAAAAAAGGTCTTTTGTTTGTGTTTAATTCATTATCATCAAAAGGGCATGACAGCGAGATTTTGTTAATTTGAAAAATAATTTGCCAACCTTATTGATTCTATGGCGAAAGGCCTTCCAATATTAGTGACCCTAATCTCCTGCAGAGAAAGCAGGCGGAAAAAATCTCCGAAATATTGATTGGTGAGTTATTTTCATTACATCTTAATTTTGCTAATAAATGTCAAGGCGGGATGTGAGATTGAGATGGAGATGTGTCAGCCACATTCTTTTAAGACAAATTTCAAAAGAATAATTAAGGCGAATTAAATAAGGTGATGATATCTTTCAGAAGCTAAACATGCATAAAAGAGTAGAGGGGGATTATTGTGATGAATTTATTGAGGAGGCCTCTGTAGGGGAGAGGTTAGCATGTCCGCTTATGACTCTGAACGCCTGGGTTCGAATCATCAGAATCGAGACCATCAGAAAAAATGTTCAGTGGTGATTTTCCCCTCCTAATGCTGGCAATATTTCTGAGGTACTATGCCATGTAAAACTTCTCTCCAAAGAGGTGTCGCTCTGCGGCACACCGTTCGGACTCGGCTAGAAAAAGGAGGCCCCATATAATTGAACTTAAACTTGAATCGGACTGCACTCATTGATTGTGAAAAGTTTGCCCCTGTTCCTTGGTGGAATGTTCATGGGCAAATTTGAGTTTAAGATAGGTTAAATGGGCAGCTCACCAAAATGTGAGTTTAGTTGGGAACATTGTGACTGACTAGCATGGAAGTGCAGGAGAAAAAGTAAGAAGATTTGAGACCCAAGGTTATTATTATCATTACTGACTGGCTTCCTATTATATGGCACACGATTCAGAGAGCATAAATTGCTAGTTGAAGCCTCTTCGGTACCTCCGAATATCTACATCTCTTCAGTACCTACCGAATATCTATCTTCGTTATCTACCGAATATATTTCAAGCTGCAATCTGGCGATTTGTAAGCAAGGAAATAAACCGACCTTTATTATAGAAACAGGCAGGCAGTGCTAGATGATACCTTTGTGTCTGAAAATATGAGGGGATGGATATGCGACTTGGAAGTGTTGGGTAGCAGCTTTAGATGATACCTTTGTGTCTGAAAATATGATGGGAAGGATATGCGACTTGGAAGTGTTGGATAGCAGCTTCTCTCATCATCGTTATATTGGTTTCAGTTATGGCGAAAATACTGCAGAAGTGGTCACTCGGCTAAACAGAAAAAATTAACACATTCTGCATTCTAGACTTGAAAAAACATAGTGGTCAAGGGCACAGACGCAACGGTCAAGCGGATCACAAAGACCCCTAATGTCTCGCTTATTTCAGCATGTCCTTGAGCCAAACCAAGGGTCATACAGCGATCACCATGGTGGACCCCAGGACTGGTTGGTCTAAGGAAGGGTTGCAGAAAACTCTTCAATAGGGCGAATGCCACAAGGGCATCACACAATTGGGACTTCTATAAGACCGAGCTAAGAATATACAAAAGGTAGTCCAGTTCCCTTCAAGAATGAATCCTGGCTGGAAATCTGCAGCTCCGTGGAGCATACATTTGAGGCCTTTAGGTTAAAGAAAAAGATCGTATCTTTGAAACCCATTGCAGTAGGATTCAGAAGTCAGAGAATGTAACAAAGTGTAGTAGAGAAACACTAGAACTACACGTTGATAAACTTTTTCCGCCAGTGGCGCCAAAAGAAGTTGTCACTGGTATGCATTCTTCGGAAGTAATTTGGGAAATTGTCTGTGTTTGAGTGGAAAATTCTTTGGGCGTTAAAAAGTTTCGACTTTTTAAAATCGATAGGCCCTGATGATGTATCAGCGGTTGAATTACAAGCTGTGACAAATGCTTCTTATTATTGTAGGTCGGTTGGGATTGTAAATGGGCCATGTAGGACAATGTTTTGATATAGCTGACATATAAACCCATCTTGAATCTTGGCTTCTTGAGCCTCTAGAGGGCGCAATTCCTATCCGATTTGTCTGAGATTTTGCGTTACATATTTTGTTATGACTTTCTACAACTGTGCTAAATTTAGTTAAAATCGGTATATAACCAGATATAGCTGTCATATAAACCGATCTGGGGTATTTAATTATTGAGCCTCTAGAGGTTGCAATTCCAAACCGATTTGGCTGAAATTTCCCGTGACGTGTTTCTTTATAACTTCCAATGACTGTGCTTAGTATGGTTCAATCGGTCCATAACCTATTTTGTTATGACTTTCTACAACTGTGCTAAATTTAGTTAAAATCGGTATATAACCAGATATAGCTGCCATATTAACCGATCTTGAATCTTGACTTCTTGAGCCTCTAGAGGGCTCAATTCCTATCCGATTTGTCTGAAATTTGCCATGATGTGTTTCGTTATGACTTCCAAAAACTGTGCTAAGTATGGTTCAAATCCGTCTATTACCTGATATAGCTGCCATATAAAACTATTTTGAATCTTGACTTCTTGAGCCTCTAGAGGGCGCAATTCCTATCCGATTTGGCTGAAATTTGCCATGATGTGTTTCGTTATGACTTCCAACAACAGTGCTAAGTATGATTTAAATCGGTTCATAACCTGATATAGCTGTCATATAAACCGATATGGAATCTTCTTTACTTCTTGATCCTCTAGAGGGCGTTATTATTATGCGATTTGGCTGAAATTGTACAACAACTTTTCTCATGACCTGCGTGTCAAATATTGTCTGAATCGGTCTTCTGCCTGCTACAGTTCCCATATAAACCGATCTCCCTATTTTACTTCTTAAGCCCCTACAGAGCGCAATTCTTATTCGAATTGGCTGAGGTTTTACACAATGACTTCTACTATGGTCTCCAACCTTCAAATCAATTATGGTCCGGATCGGACTATAACTTTATATAGCTCCAATGGCATAGAAATTTTTATTTTTTATCCTTTCTTTGCTTAAAAAGAGATACCGGGAGGGTATATCAGATTCGTCCCGGCCGAATTTAGCATGCTTTTTTACTTGTTATAACTTAAGCTAAACCAGTAAGGAAGGGCAAAAGTCGGGCGGTGCCGACTGTATAATACCCTACACCTATCCTGTATCCAATTTTGATGGACCTCGGCGAGCAAATATATTGAAACTGTAAAAACTACGGTTGACAAATGACAAACATTGTGGCCCAATTACCCAAAATCTCACGAACGTATATATGAGAGCAATATCCAATTCTGAACCGATTCCGAGCAAACTTCTCAGATAATGTGGTAGTCATCGAGAAAAGCGTTGTGCAAAATTTTAGCAAGATTGGTCAATAAATGTGTTTGCAGTGGTTCTAGGATTATGATTATCGGGCGATATATGTATGAGAGCTATATCTAAATCCGAACCGATTTCCATGAAACTCACCAGTCGTCCCAGATTCACCAGAGTCGTAAAGAAATCCTTCCTGCCAAATTTCGAGAGAATCTGTCAACAAATGACCATTTTATTGCAGTATCACTGCAAATCGGACGAACATATATATGGAAGCTATATCCAAATCTGAACCGATTTTTTCCAATTTCAATAAGCTTCGTCTCTAGGCCAAAAAACATGGTTGTAGCTAATTTGAAGACGATCGGATGAAAACTGCGACCTGTTGTTTGTACACAAATTAACATGGACAGACGGACAGACAGACAGATAGGCAAACAGACGGACATAGCTAAAGCGAATCAGAAAGTGATTCTGAGTCGATTGGTATACTTATCAATGGGTCTATATCTCTTTCTTTTGGGTGATACAACTAATTCACTAAGTTGTAATACCCTGTACCACAGTAGTGGTGTAGGGTATAAAAATGGTATGGCAGCCATGTAAAAACTACTCCACAACGAGGTGTCGCACTACTGAACCCTGTTCGGACTCGGCTATAACGGAGGCACCTTATCACTAAGCTTAAACTTGAATCATAAAAGACTTATTGATATGTAAGAAATTTGCCCCTGTTACTTAATGGAATGTTCATGGGCAAATTTGCATTTTTAAACTTAACCTTGCTTTTGGACTCGCCACACCATTTCTTCTTTATATAGTTTGACCAATGCCATTTTTCGATAGAGGCAATCAGTTCGTTAACCCTCAGCCTTAGAAAGCTGTAAAGTTGTCTTTAAGTTTAAGTTCGGCAAATACCTTACTGATATCAAACCAAGGACCGAATATTGTTTAAAACTTAACAACTACTGAGAATTTAATATTTGTTCATGTTGCTAGCAAGGCAATCCAATGTAACCAACCCCTACTCCATATTGATACAGCAATTTAGTCTTTTCAACTGCTTTTTTAATCAAATTTTTATCGTTTTTTTTCTCTTTTCAACCATCTCCTTCATTAGCCTTTGTATGACTTAAACATTTCATTTCACACTCTTGATTTTTGACTGCAAAGAGCACAAGCAAAATTTCATTATTTATATTTCTTATCAAAGCCTTCCTCCGTTTTGTTTTGTTAGTTTTTCCCCGTTCACTACTTTGCTTTCATACGAAATAGTATCTTGATTTTACTATGAATAAAATTTTTACAACTCTTGACTGTTTTTATTACTTCTCTTCTTTGTTTCATCAAAATCTTTCTAAAAACAAAGTAAATGGGTAAGACACATAAACCCTCAAATGAATAGGTACACTTTCTTTTAATTCGTGGAATGGCCAAACAACAAATCCTCGGAAAAAAATCATTGAAAACTCTCAAGAAAAAAGAGTGAAAAAGTCTAAAAGAGGAAACTAAGAAAAACGAAGGAATTTGCCAACATCAACAATTCAATGTTAATTTACATTTGAAAATGGTTGTAATTTTTCTTTGTTTTGCTAGAGTCTATTGTTGTACCCTACAATAAATGGGATAACAAAGGTTAAGCAAGGGGTTAATATGAAGAACTTTTTGGATCTATTACATTCAGTGCTTATTCGAATCTAAATTGATAAAGAGAAAACTGTAGGCCCTAAAGATCAAGAGCTCTTTAAATAACATCAAAATCTGAAATGAATCGAAGGAGATCAAGAAGAAGAGGCAATATTATCCAATACCAAAAATATCTTCAAAGACCCTAAAAACGATGGTTGAATTTAAACTGTATTCTACTGAAGAATAATCAATGTTAAGATCTCAACATCACATAGACGTACTCACCTTAAGTCTTCTTTAATAACACCAAACCAATAGTGACCTGAAAAAGAAAGGAATAATGTAGTTATCATTCTAGAATAATGGTCAATATTGACATCATTTACAAGTATTGATCTCCAAAACATATTCTCATCTTTTCAATAAATTAAGTTTAAAAGGTCATACAGTGAAGCAAAGATATCTAAAATACGCCAATGAACAGTTTAAGTAAAATACTGAAACTACTTTCTCAAATTCGTCTTTTTCAAACTTTTCGGATTTGGCCCTAGACACTTAACCACAAACATGGATGACAGATTGTTATTCTACTTCCAACTGCCTTTCATTTTTGTCCGAGGTTGGGAGTTATTTTGAGGAAGATGTGGCCACCTTGGAACTAAAGTGGGACTAAGATTCATGCTCTATTTCCAAATACTTTTCACTTGAACCCTCTTTTTCCATGGTTGGTGAATATATCTTGTTTGGAGAAAAGGACACTAAAGTAGATATCAAATTCGCGTTCTGCTCTCAAATGGTTTTCATTGAAGCCCTCCTTTGCCATGCTCGTTAGATATGTCCTGTGTGAGCGTTGAACGGAAGTCCAGATGCTTGGCCCTAAAAGGTCATATCAATCTCGTATTCTACTCTCAAATACCTCTTATTTGAAATCCATACTACCATGGACGGTAAAAAGGTTTTAATGGAAGGGAGTTGATGGGGTGCAGACGCCCCTGAAAACTTTCCCCCGAAATTGGTTATTAGATTCGTTTTCTACTCTTAAATAGCTTTCATTTGAAACCCATATTGTATTGATCGGCCTACATGTCCGTTTGGGTAGATTTTGTGGTGGGACGCTCCTCCCGGGTACCCCATTCCAAATAAAAGAGCTTAATTCTTGTTTTTGGTTAACAATAAAGGTCCAAATAGAATATCCTTTTAATAGCCAATTTATGTCCGATAACGGGTATTTTTTAAAATAAGGTAAGGGGAAGCGTTCCTTCCCACTTCAAGAATCAAAAATTTAACCACTCATTTTTTACCACAGGAAGATTCAAAAATTAAGCACGCAATTTTCTATAATGATAAGGAAGAGATGGGACAAATGGGACAATATATCGCCATTCCCCCATAAAACGCCTACTACGGAACCTTGCCTGCTATGCAAAATGCAAATTTGCCCATGTACATACCATTAAGGACCAGTGGCAAACTTCTCGCATATCAAGAATACTGTCCGCTTCAAGTGTAACATCTGAATAACGTCAATTTTACTGCTGAGTCCGAACGAGGTGCCGCAGTAGGACATTTCTTAAGAGAGAAGTTTTTGCATGGCATAGTACCATACAAATGCCAGCAATATGATGTTCTAGGCAGGATTCAAAGCCTGGATTTCAGCGTCGTAGGCGGACATGCAAACCTCGGCGTTATGGTGGCCTGTCTGCTATGCAGACGACGTAATAAAACGTGTAAGGGGCGGTAATTCGAATAAACTATGCAGAAAGGCCTAAAAAAGACTTGGAGGTTCTATAGGCCGAGAATAGTCCACTGGCTCTACAGGAGCGAGATTAGACCGATACTGACTTACGCCTCAGTAGTTTGGTGGACTGCGATGGAGAAAAAGTGCAACCTAAGTTCAGAGAATGTTGTTATGTTGTCTTGGCATAGGCGGAGCAATGACAACCACGCCCACTAGGGCACTGGATATTCTTAATATCCGACCCGTTTACATACAGATTAAATCTGAGCCAGCCACTGCGGCTATGAGACTTAAGGTGATGGGAGAATGAATTGAGGATGGGAGCAGCTCATAACATCGCAGTATAATCGAGGCGACGATAGAAAACCTGGAAGGAAGGGAAGAGGTTTCCGATCGGATACCTGAGACGACACTTGAGGTCGAGTGAGAGGCACTGCTGCCAGCGGCACAGTCTTGGACTGACGCAACCATAGTACTGACATCTGGAAGATCATGTTAGACGGATAGATCAATGCTAGGGGACGGAATGGACCTGGCGGTCTACATTGAGGACCCAGGGAATGAGATCTGTTTTAGACTGCGTGACCATTATACGGTCCTGCAGGCGGAGATCCGGGCGATCACGGAATGCGTGAGGTGGTGTGATGCTAACGCGAGGATGTTGAGTGTAAACATCTTTGCGGACAGTAACACGGCCATAACGTCAAAAACAACCAGGACGGTAAGGGCAAGAACAGCCTTGGAGTGTAAGAAGGAGATTAACGCTTTCTCTGGGGATGGCACAATCCGCATCGTTTGGGTGCCGGGCAATAACGGAGTAAGGGGAAATGAAAGTGCAGACGATTTGGTGGAGAGTCGACGCTGTCCGAGTTAAGGGCGTGGGCTTGTAACACTGTGGAAAAGCGACAGTCGGTAGGTCAGGAGGACAAAATTCGTAGGGGGTGATCCGGGTTATGAAAGGACGACGCTATTACTGAAAGGAAGTACGCAGGAGGTTAGTAGAGCTTTCGGTATCATAACATGACACATAGGACTACGAGCTGAGTTTTGCAAAATCGTTGCAGCAAGTGATAGCATGTGAAGGACAGATGGGGAAGCTGATGAGAGGTTGGAGCATTACCTATGCCATTGCCCGGCTTTCGCGGATAAAAGACACCGGTACATAAAAGGGGACACAATATCAGATATGAACCAACCAAGGGGTGTGGTATGGGAAAAAATGAAGAATTTTGTAAGTAGTACGAAATTCCTGACATAAAATTTTCAATTTTGAGATTACTTTTTATTAGTTTTTAAATCTCACAAAAAGCCGATTACTGGCTTAGATGTATGTTTATAGTCGCATGTGGCGGATATATACACTGCTAGAAAAATGGCTGCATTTTGCCAATACCGCCTGGTATTATTTTGTTCGAGTCATTGGCAAAGACTTTTAATACCTTTTAGTATCAACGGCGTCACATTTGTATTCTTGTCATCGCGCCAGAAGTGTTGTTGAGCTTTGTACTTAATATATTGAATATAAAAACCTGCTCAAATACTTGAAAGCGGTGCAAATGGAAATAGTAAAAATTCAGAGCACATTCTACAATACATCAAACACATGATTGTCTCTGTGTTTATGTATTCATACGAAACACACTTCTGGGAATCAGCGAATATGGAATCAATTGCTGAATTCAAAGAATTGAGGTTGGTCACGGTTCAACATTACCTTTTATAATGATTAACATAAATAATCGAAATAAAATTAGATTTTAATTATTTTCAACGTTTTTTTTTTTTTTTCTTTTTGTCATTAGGGGATGGAATAATCAATAACGGTTTAGTAGTAAAACCAATAACTGTTAGGTGCTAAAACCAATAACATATTGGTATTAAAACCAATACCAGTTCGGTAATAAGGCTAGTACCAGTTCGGTACTAGTCATTTTAAGTTTCATCTATACCATCCGTCATTGTTTTTGAACCATACAGTGTTGCTTTACTATCAATACCGTATGGTACTGACATGAGCACGTTTGGTATTAACTTTTCTCTTGGTTTATCTGCACCCTCTTTTCAACCTAACCTAACTTTACCTAATAGGCTTCGCCTCTAGGCAAAAGAAATCCTGTCCAGATTTTAACATTCTCGGTTGAAAATTGCGACTTGTACTTTGTACACAATGGATCATGGACAGACGGACGGACATAGCTAATACAAATCAAAAAGTGATTCACAGTCGATTCGTAATCGAAATAAAATTAGATTAAAATTATTTTCAATGATTTCGTTGGTGTATTAGAGGGTAGAATAATCAATAACGGTTACCAATAACTGTCTGGTGCTTAAACCAATAGCAAATTGGTATTGAAACCAATACCAGTTCGGTAATAAGGCTAGTACCAGTCGGTACTAGTCATTTTATGTTTCATCCATATCATCCGGCATTGTTTTTGTTTTTGCCAATACCGAAATGCTGCTCAAAAAGGCAAGAACTTCGTGTGACAGGGTACTTAGATAAGAAAAGTTTCTTTACGAACAGCGTCTTCGTGCCAAAGGTATTGCTTCTCCGAGAGGAAGCAAGAGCTTTTGGTCATTCGTAAAAAGAGTAAAGGGCAAACCATCGGCAATCCCAAATCTTGTAAAGGATGATCAGGTATTCACTGACCCGGTTGATAAGGCTAATCTACTGGCTGAAATGTTTGCAGCAAATTCTTCCTTGCCGTTTAGCAATCATCCACTCCCCGTGAATGATAGTGTACCTAGTTCGATGCCTCAGATATTTTTTCGAACACGTGGAGTTAAAAGGGTCCTTGCGGATCTCGACGTTAATAAATCTCCGGGCCCGGTATATCAACACTTATCCTTTGTAAGTGTTCTTCGACGCTTGCACGTCCACTACGCAACCTTTTCAACCTTGCTTACCGTGCGGGTGTTTTCCCAGTGCATTGCAAGGTTGCAAACGTTCAGCCCATCCCCAAGAAAGGGCGAACAACCCTACGAATTACCGGCCAATTGCGATATGCTCCGCGCTCTCCAAAGTTATGGAGAGTATGGTTAACCATCAACTTATCAGATATTTAGAGTCCAATGGCCTTCTAAGCGACAGACAGTATGGGTTCCCCAGAAATCGCTCTATGGGAGACCTAATGGCATTTTTGTCGGAACAATGGAGTCGCTATAGCCACCAGTTTGGTGAGAGTAAGGTCATGGCTCTGGATATCTCCAAGACATTTGATAGGGTCTGGCACGGTGCACTTTTATCAAAGCTTATCGCTTTTGGTGTCGGTAATAACTTCGTTCGATTTATATCGAGCTTTCTCAGAAATCGCACTATACGAGTTGTTGTAGATGGGCTCTCATCAGATGAGTATACATTGACCGCAGGTGTGCCACAAGGCTCTGTTCTTTCCCCTTCCCTTTTTCCTATTTTCATTTACAATCTACTGGGTCGGACTTCGAATCCAGTCTAAACATTTGCCGATGACAGTAGTCTGTGTCATTCATATTCATTCGACCATAGGCCCAGTCCTCAAGAAATTGTGGACAGGATTCTTCCAGGATTTGTTGGCCATTTTCGAGTGGGGTCGAATGAACAGAGTAGACTTTAACGCACAGAAGACGCAGTGCTGTTTCTTGTCCCACAAGCGTTACACTGACCCACTTCAATCGTCGATATCTATCGATGGTATAGATATTGAGCAGTCAGATGCTTTTGATGTTCTGGGTATGAAGACACAATGTGATGTCCGTTGGTCAAAACACGTATTCGAAGTGTCGAAAGAAGCATTCAAGTGTTTGGGCTTTCTTAAGCGGTGCAAGAAATATTTCACCTCTTCTGATCTTCTCAATATCTATACTACCTACATTAGGCCGAGGATGGAATATAACTCTCATATATGAGCAGCAGCTCCAAAATCATCCTTGGAGCTACTTGAGCGGGTTCAACGGAGAGCGATGGTGTTGATTGGGGACAGTGGGGTATCCAACTCTATTGCTTCCCTTAAACATGTGGGTAGCGTTGTATTGGTCTATCGTTATTTCCATGGCGTGTGTTCCAAGGATATTCGTCTTCCTGTCCCTGACGTTGGGATGTTTACCAGGAATACAAGATTTGCCAGGAACTCGCACCCGTTTGTAATCGATTGGCCAGTCGACCGGACCATGCATTACCGAGAAAACTCATTTTTCGCCCGAACCATCGTATGTGGAATCGACTTCCAGCTAATGTCTTTCCCACCGACATTGACATTTAGAAATTTAAGACTTATATCAATAAACACTACTCCCTCTTTCCCCCCTCCAACCCTTAACTTTCCTAATTGTCAACGCAATGCTCTGCATATATAGGGGACATCCCCTGCGTGTTGGTTACGTGAAAAAAAAATTAACACGTTTAGTATCAACTTTTCTCTGGGTGTATCTGCACCATCATTTCAACCTAACCTTACCTAATAGGCTTTGCCTCTAGGTGTAAAGTATAAAAATTTCTTCAAGTTCTTATAGAATTCCCCTTCGTATAAGTCTCTGAGGGTAAGGGCATGCTTAAGTCGACTTTAGCGGCAATGCTTTCACCTTTTTTTTTGCTGGTTATGCCTTCCTCTTTTGTCTAATTTAATTCCAACTAAAAAAGACTCCACTTTAGCAAAGGCATCTCTCCTTGACTGTTTGTGCCAGATTGTTGGTCAAAATAGTTTTGCCAATCTTTTATTTATCCCTTTCATTATTTTGCCTGATTGTTGATTCATTCCCACCCAAACACTTTGGCTGCAACAACACGAAGCCCTCTCCTTCTCCACACAATGTTGTTGTAGATGAAGAGGAAGCGGCAGTTGATTGTTGGTGTTTGTTATTTGAGTTGAAGTTGAGTTTGTGTGCCTTTGATTTAAATTCATTATTACGAGATATTCCTTTCAACATTTTCCGTATCTTTTTGTTTTTTTTTTTTTTTTGCTTTTGTCCTGGTGCTGCTATTTGAAGATTTCATTGTTTTTCACTGGGAGCTTTGTTTGCTTAGTTCTTTTGTTCGTTACATTCTTAAAATCCTAATTTCAAAAACACGATAACAAAAAAAACTTGCAAACAAACACCAATTCGAACGGAAAATGGAGACTGAGGAAAAACGCCCAGCTGAAGAGGCGGGATGCCTGCCGGAATACTTAATCAAAATTTTAACATCTTTTTGTTCATTTTTCTTTTTTTTTTTGGTTTTTATTTTTCTTGTTGCTTCTTCCAAGGGCTGATTTTATGGATGGATTTGTTGCATGCCTTCCCTTTTTTGTAGTCTGGAAAATTTCTCAAACACACCCACACACACACACGCACACACCCAAAAAGGAAGCCGAATGAAAGAAACACTTATGTTAATTAAATCTGTTAAGATCAGCAGGCAAAGTTAAGGTGAAGTCATCTCTTATGCCAACAAAACTAAATTAAATGAGAAGAGCTCAAACAACAAAACAAATGTTAAACAATTGAGAATTTCAAATTTAATTTTCTGTTTCTTTTTCTACTTTTTTTGCAAATTTCAGAGAATCCAACAAGAAATGCGGCATAAGGACAATGTGAACAAGGATGTGAATCTGAAATAACCAAAATCTCTTCTGCCACCATAATACCAGCTTCTTCACTCAACGGAAAAACATACAAACAAATAAAAAATTGTAAAATTTTTGTATATAATCAATCGATAATAAGTACATGATAATTGTTATCCTCTCTCTCTTTGATGTAACCTAAAACCTTTTAGATGTTATCAATAAGATTTGTAAAAAAAAAGAAGATACATGTAACTGTAAGATACAATTGTCAGCTTTTTGTAAATTTGATGTATAGAAATAATTTAGCAAGAACACTTAATGAAAAATTAGTTAATAAATTTTTGTATAATTTTTGGTTTGGAATATAAGCAAAAATTTTGTGTTATGAGAAAAGAACAAATAAAGATTATACTATGAAAAATGTTGCCGTGCCCAATACTTCTTTGTAATACTGTATTCTGTCAGCGAAGAAGAGGATAGATAGATAGAAGTTCTGTTTTAGGCTCGTTTTTCTTTAAATATCAGTATGAATTACCAAATGGGGACTTTCTATAAGGATCAGGCTGATTCACCGTTATGAATTAGATAGGCGATTCTTCCTTCATTTGCTCCTGTGGTACTACAATGAACGAAATTTTTCTGGATTTTATTGCAGATTGCCACTATAATATCATCAAAACCAATTTTGAGCAAACTTCTCAGATAATGTGGAAGTCGTCGAGCAAGGCGTTGTACAAAGTTTTGGGAAAATTGGTTAATAAATGCGATTGCAATGGTTCTAGGAGTGAAAATCGGGCTATATATATATATAGGAGCTATATCTCAATCTGAACCGATTTCAAGCAAACTTCTTATGTATTGTGGTAGTCGTTGAGTAAGGCATTGTACAAAAGATTGGTCAATAAATGCGCTTGCAATGGCTCTAGGAGTAAAAATCGGGCTACATATATATAAGAGCTATATCTTAATCTGAACCGATTTCTATGAAATTCTCCAATGATGTCTAGAGTCATAAAAAAGTCCTTCCCGCCAAATTTCGAGAGAATCGGTTAACAAATGACCATTTTATTGCATTATTACTGCAATATACAAATCTGAACCGATTTCAAGCAAACTTCTCATGTATTGTGGTAGTCGTCGGGGAAGGCGTTGTACAAAATTTTGGAAGTATTGGTCAATAAATGCGCTTGCAATGGCACTAGGAATGAAAATTGGGCTTCATATATATATAAGAGCTATATCTAAATCTGAACCGATTTCTATGAAATTCACCTGTAATGTCGGGAGTCATAAGAAAGTCCTTTCTGCCAAATATCGAGGGGATCGGTTAACATATGACCATTTTATTGCATTATTACTGCAAATCGGACGAACATATATATTGGAGCTATATCCAAATCTGAACCGATTTCAAGAAAACTTCTCATGTATTGTGGTAGTCGTTGAGGAAGGCGTTGTACAAAATTTTGGAAAGATTGGTCAATAAATGCGCTTGTATTGGCTCTAGGAGTGAAAATCGGGCTATATATATATTGGGTTGCCCAAAAAGTAATTGCGGATTTTTCATATAGTCGGCGTTGACAAATTTTTTCACAGCTTGAGACTCTGTAATTGCATTCTTTCTTCTATCAGTTATCAGCTGTTACTTTTAGCTTGCTTTAGAAAAAGTGTAAAAAAGTATATTTTATTAAAGTTCATTCTAAGTTTTATTAAAAATGCATTTACTTTCTTTTAAAAAATCCGCAATTACTTTTTGGGCAACCCAATATATAAGAGCTATATTTAAATCCGAACCGATTTCTATGAAATTCACCAGAAATGTCTAGAATCATAAGAAAGTCCTTCCAGCCAAATTTCGAGAGAATCGGGTAACAAATGACCATTTTATTGCATTATTACTGCAAATCGGACGAACATATATATGGGAGCTATATCAAAATCTGAACCGATTTTTTCCAATTTCAATAGGTTTCGTCTCTAGGCCGAAAAACACTCCCATACCAATTTTAAAGACGATCGGACGAAAATTGCGACCTGTAGATTGTACACAAATTAACATGGACAGACGGACGGACAGACAGACGCTAATCGTATCAGAAAGTGATTCTGGATCGATCGGTATACTTATCAATGGGTCTATCTCCTTTCGTTTTGGGTGTTACAAACTAATTCACTAAGTTTTAATAACCTGTACCACAGTAGTGGTGTATGGTATAATTATGCTTCTGTATAAGGTATCATGGTAAATGACAATGATTACCAAGTAAAAGGGTGCTAAGTTCGGCCGGGCAGAATCTTGGGAACCCACCACCATGGATTCTGCTAAAAATTTATCTATATATAAAAATGAATTTGTGTTTGTTTGTATGTTTGTTTGTTCCGTATAGACTCAAAAACGGCTGAACCGATTACCTTGAAATTTTCACAGATTTTGTAATTAGGTCTTGAAGGAAACATAGGCTATATAATTTTATGGTATCGGAAGGGGGGGCGGACCCTCCCCCCTACCCCAAAAGTACTACCCAAAAATAAAAGTGGTCCGATCGGGATAATTTGGGATTCAACTGCAAGGTATTCAAATTTAGAGTACGAATAAAAGTTGGATGCAAGTATCTGGGGGACCGCCCCAGCCCCAAAACCCCTTAAAATAGGTCTATTTGATGATCATGACAAAATGGGACTCAAATGAAAGATATTCGAGAGAAGATTACGAATATGGTCAGGAAGTAGGAATAGGCTTTATAATTTATTATTAACGGAAGGGGGCGGACCCTTCAACCCTTACCCCAAAAACACCACCCAAAATCAAAAGTGGACCGATAAGGACAATATGGGTATCAAATGAAAAGTATGTGGGAGTAGATAACGAATCTGGCATAAAAATACATGTCGAAGTATAGGGGGTCACCCCACCCCCACAAAGACGGCCACAATGGGCTCATTAGCCAATCACGGATACATGGGACTCGGTTTGTTTGTTCCGTATAGACTGAGAAATGGCAGAACTGATTTTCTCAAAATTTTCGCATATTGTGTAGGTTGGTTCGGAAGGAAACATAGGCTATGTAATTTTTCGCTATCACAAGTGGGACGGACCCTCCCCCTTATGCCAAAAATACAACCCAAAATTAAGAGTGAACCGATCGGGACAATATAGGTATCAAATGAAAGGTATCGGCCCGTCCCAACCCCAAAACTCCCCCAAACACATATATTAGACGTTCATTTAAATATGGGACTCAAAAAAAGGTATTCTGGTGTAAATTTCGAATCTAGCATACAAAATCAGATCGAAGTATAGAGGGTCACGCCACACGGCGTGTCATAATGGGTCAAAAACGGTATTAGACCCATTATGACTATATGATACTTGGCTGAACCGATTTTCTTAAAATTTTCATAGATAGAGTAACTTTTAGATATCGGGTGGAGGCGGACCCTCCCCCTTAACCCAAAAACCCCACCCATAAACAAAAGTGGTCTGATGTGCACAATAAGGGTATCAAATGAAAGGTATTTGTGACCCATTATGACTATATGATACTTGGCTGAACCGATTTTCTTAAAATGTTCATAAGTTGAGGATATAAAATTTTTAGATATCGGGTGGAGGCGGACCCTCCCAAAAAACGCCACCCATATACGAAAGGGGTCCGATGGGCACAATAAGGGTATCAAATGAAAGGTATTGAGGAGCAGAAAACGAAAATGATATTAATAATTGGGTACAAGTACCTAGCGGATTTGGTGACCGTCTTCACTGAAACTATGACTTTTATAAGAATTCTCGGGAACTCAACCAAGTAGGACCCAGACCAGCCCCGATTTGCACATCACAATGGATATGGCAATGGTGTTGTTTTAAATGAGGATGGTTATATTATCCATGGTGGTGGGTATCCAAAGTTTGGTACGGCCAAATTTTACACGTTTTACTTATTTTTCTATACCCACCACCACTGATATGTCTATTAACCACCTTTCGTCATAATATGGTGAAAAATCCAGGTCTAACACAACTCATTGTACCAAATTCATCGGTTAAAAAATTTGCCTTTTATGGGCCTAAGAACTTAAATCGGGAAATCGGTATACGTACATCCAAACTGACTGATCTGACCGTTATAGAGCACGTATGTCGAAGATCTTAAATGGCCTCACTGTGCTGAATTTTAGAGAAATCGGACAAAAATTGCTCATTTTATAGGCCCAAGACCTTAAGTCAAGAGATCGGTCTATATGGCAGCTATATCTAAAAATAGCCCGATCTCGAACATACCCAGTACGTATGTCGAAGGGCCAAATTGGTTAATAAATTCACCTTTTACGGGAGTAAATCCTTAAATCGGGAAATGGGTATATATGACAGCTACAAGACCTTAAGTCAAGAGATCGGTCTATATGGCAGCATATGGACCGATCAGGGCCGTATCGAACGGGTCTGTCAAAGAACATAACACATTTCGCTATACCAAATTTCAGCGAAATCGGTAAATAAATAGGCGGTGGGCCAAAGACCTTAAATGGTGAAATCGGTGTATATCCGATAGATGTATGTATAGACCGGTCCTAACCAAATTCGAAACGAACGTCAAAGGGTCAAACGCCACTCATTGTATCTAATTTCAGCAAAATCGGATAATATATTCACCCTTTATGGGTTTTAAATACTAAACTTCTCATGAACATTCCATACAGGAACAGGGCACACTTTTCTCATATCATGACAAAGGGCCTCATTTTTTATGCCGCGTCCGAATAGCGTGTCGCATAAGCGTTTGGTGTCAAAGACGGACATGCTAACCTCTGCGCCACGGTGGCCTCTGAAAATCTGTATATATGGCAGGATAATAAATGCGCCTATTATGGCCAAGAGACCTTAAATCGAGAGATTGGTCTTTATGACAGCTATATCTAAATAGCCATATTGAACAAGGATGTCGAGAGAGGCCTAACATTACAGACTGTCCCAAAATTTAAACGAAATCGGACAGTAAATGCTTTACTCACCTCCTGCTTACTTCCTTTCAGTAATAGCGTCGACTTCTCACAATCCGGATCTCCCCATAGGGGTTTCGTCGCCCTGCCTACCGTTTCGCTGTATCTCACGCCCTTAACTTGGACTGCGTCGACCAGAAAGGCTTCGGGTTACCCAGGTATGTGCGGCAGTCTTCTGGCCTTCACTGCCAAATCGTTAGTTTTTTCATTTCCTCTTACTTCGCTATGGCCCGGGAACCAAACTATGCGGATCGTGCTATCCTCAGAGAAGGCGTTAATTTCCTTCTTACACTCCAAGACTGTTCGTGACCTTACCGTCCTGGTTGTTGTCGCCTTAAGAGCCAGTTTACTGTCAGTAAAGATTTTCAAAATTGATGTCCTCGCGTAAGCACCACACCACCTCACGTATTCAGTGATCGCCCAAATCTCCGCCTGCAGGACCGTATTATGGTTAGTCAGTCTAAAACAGATCTCTGTCCCTGGGTTCTCAATGTAGACACCCAGGCCCACTTTGCACTCCAACTTTGATCCAATCGTGTAACATGATCTTCCAGATAGCAATACTAGAGTTCGGTCAATCCAAGAGTGTGGCAGCAGTGCCTCGCGCTCGACCTCATGTATCGTCTCGGGTATCCGATCGGAAATGCTTCTATTCCTTCTAGGTTTCCTATCGTCGCCTCGATTATACCGCGATGATATGAGCTGCTCCCATCCTCAATCCATTTTCCCATCGCCTTAAGTCTTATAGCCGCAGTGGCTGTCTCATACTTAATCTGTATGTCAATGGGTCGGATATCTAGAATAGTCTCCAGTGCCCTAGTGGGCGTGGTCCTCATCGATCCGCCTATGCCAAGACAACATGTTCTCTGAACCTGTTGTATGGTCCTTATGTTGCACTACTGAGGCGTAAGTAAGTATTGGTCTAATAACGCTCCTGTAGAGCCAGTGGACTATCCTATGATTCAGGCCCCATTTAGAGCTTAGGCCGTCTACATAGTGCCCAACAACTGTGAGCCTTCTCAGTACTCTCCCGAATGTGACACTTCCAATTAAGTTTCCTGTCCAAGATCACACCTAAGTATTTGACCTTGTCAGATATCGAAAACGTTCTATTGAGGAAACGTGGTGCGTCAAATTGGCCCACCTTCGTCTTCCTAGTGAACAGGCAGGTTCCAGTCTTATCTGTGTTAACATTGAGACCCCTTAGTCTAGCCCAGTCAGTACTTCTGAGGGGTAAGAATCCAAACCAGCTATGCAGAAGGGCCAGCTACCTTCTGCATAGCTGGTTTGGATCCTTACCCCTCAGAAGTATTGTAAAATCGTCTGCATAGCAGACGAGTTCAAATCCCTCCTCAGTCAGGATTGGTGATAAAATGCCCAACTGTGGCGTGCCTTGTGCCACTTTCTCCCTCAAATTTATGTCATGGAATGTCTGTCTGTCTGTAGAATACATGCTTACTTTAGAATGAGTAAAGTTAGGTGCTTGAAATTTTGCACTAAAACTTCCTATGAGTGTAGGTCGGTGGGGATTGTTAATAAGTCATATGAAGATATAACTGCCGTAAAAACCGATTTCCGGATTATACTTCTTGAGTCTCTAGAAAGAGCGATTCTCCGATCTGATTTGGCTGAAATTTTTTACTATGACGTTTTCCAAGATATTGAACAGATGTGCCATGTATGGCTGCAATCGGTCCATACCCTAGGCTGGCTCCCATATAAACAGATAATCTTTTTCTTTAGCCCCTAGAGAACGCAGTACTTGTCTGATTTGGCAGAAGGTTTGCACAACGAATTCTCTTGTAGCCTAATATGGTCTGAATCGATCAGTAACCTGCTATAGCTCTCACATAATCGATCCTCCGATTGTACTTCTTTACCCTCTAGAGAGCGTAATTCTTACTTGATTTGCTTGAAATTCTCCTATTACCTCAAACTTATGTGCCAAATATAGTCTAAAACGGTGAGTAACCTGATATAGCTCCCCTATAAACTGATCTCCCGATTTATTTCTTGACCCCCTTTAGGGTGCAATTGTTTCGAATTTTCCAAAATGACATCTACTATGGTCTCCAACATCCAAGCCAAATATGGCCCGAATCGTTTCATAACTTGATATAGCTTCAATAACATAGCAATTTTTATCCATTATCCAATGTTCGCCTATAAAGAGACACCGAGTGAGGAACTCTCCAAAAGCGATCCATGGTGGAGGGTTTATAAGATTCGGCCCGCCAGAACTTATAACGCTATTTCTTGTTTTTACTTCACAGGTCCCCTAAACACATGCAAAAATTTTGTGCCCTCCACGGCCAATTTACTAAAACAAAGCCGGTTTGCAAACCATATTTTCAAAGGACACTTACACTCCAAGACTGTTCATCCTGGGCAATAACAACCAGGACGATTAGGTCAATAGCAGTCTTGGAGTATAAGAAAGATATGAATGCCTTATCTGTGGATGGCCAGATCCGCATTGTTTGGGTGCCTGGTCATAGCGGAGTAATAGGGGATGAAAGAGCAGAAGGTTTGGCAGTGAAGGCCAAAGGACAGCCGCCAATAAACTTTGTTAACCCGATGCCCTTTGGCCCATAATGCTTGAGATTGAGGTATGTGAGGGTTGCCTTTTTATACCCTCCACCCTAGGATGGGGGTATACTAATTTCGTCATTCTGTTTGTAACTCCTCGAAATATTCGACCAAGACCCCATGTAGAATATATATTCTTGTTTGTCATGAAATTTTAAGTCGATTTAGCCACATCCGTCCGACTGTATGTCCGTCTGTCCGTCCGCCTGTCCGTCTGTCCGACCGTCCGTCTGTCTGTCGAAAGCACGATAACTTTCGAAGGAGTAAAGCTAGCTGCTTGAAATTTTGAACAAATACTTCTTATTTGTGTAGGTCGGTTGGGATTGTAAATGGGCTATATCGGTCCATGTTTTGGTAAAGCTGCCATATAATCCGGGTCGGGTCTTGACTTCTTGAGCCACTAGAGGGCGCAGTTCTTTTCCGATTTGGCTGAAATTTTGCATGAGGTGTTTTATTATGACTTCCAACAACTGTACTGAGTATGTTTGAAATCAGTCAATAACCTGATATAGCTGCCATATAAACCGTTTTTGGGTCTTGACTTATTGAGGCACTAGAGGGTACAATTCTTATCCGATTTGGCTGAAATTTAGCATGATGTGTTTTATTATGACTTCCAATGACTATGCCAAATATGTTTCAAATCGGTCCATAAACTGATATTGCTGCCGATCTTGAATCTTGAGTTCTTAAGCCTCCAGAGGGCGTAAT
This sequence comes from Stomoxys calcitrans, assembly GCF_963082655.1. Lineage (NCBI taxonomy): Eukaryota > Metazoa > Arthropoda > Insecta > Diptera > Muscidae > Stomoxys > Stomoxys calcitrans. The sequence goes on along the minus strand of NC_081554.1, from coordinate 63,225,398 downwards.
AATTATCCGATTTGGCCGAAATTTAATATAACGGCTTCTGCCATGACCTTCAACATACATGTCAAATATGGTCCCAATCGGTATATAGCCTGATATAGCTCCCATATAAACCTATCTCTCTATATTACTTCTTGAGACCCTAAAGGACACAATTCTTACACGAATTGTCTGAAATTTTACACAATGACTCTACTATGGTCACCAATATGCAGTTCAGGCCGGACCATAATTTGACATAGCTCCAATATTATAGCAAATCTTTTCTTGTATCCTTTGTTTTCCTAAAAAGAGATATCGGGAAAAGAACTCGTCAAATGCGATCTATGGTGGAGGGTATATAAGATTCGGCCCGGCCGAACTTAGCACGCTTTAACTTGGCATGCTTATTTTGTAATTGGACAACCCTTGTGTTACAATCTGCCTTTAATGATTGTACAATTTTCAATGAGTCGTTGGACTTTAAATCGGACTGCACTCATTGATATGTGAGAAGTTTGCCCAGTTCCTTAGTGGAATGTTCATGGGCAAAACTTGCATTTGCAATGAGTCTGAACAGAGTACCGTAGAATCTCTCCAACGCAAAAAAAATATTTCGATTTTGCAAGAGATCGGACACAGACGTCAAGCTAACTTTTGCGCCACGGAGTAGGATATAAAATGTTATAATTTTCAGTTCGTAGGTCAGACCTAGAGATGAGAAAAAGAAAGAGATAAAGAGGGTGGGTCAAGTTCTTCTCCGATAGGCCTAAATGTAAGTACATGTGACAGAGGCCGACCCTCGTCTGTGAGTCTACTCGGTCAGAGCAAGCCGGTGACTTTGGCCATATGCGTACTTTGAATATTAAATTTCTGCCAAATCAGGCATATCCGTCTTTCTGTCCCGGTATTCTTGGGATCAAGGTACAGGTCGCATATGTTGTTCGATTATAATAAAATTTTGCACGAGTCACTTTTTGGTTCAATGACGAACGAAATTTAGATATTGCCAGTTGTCGGCTTGTGCGATCTAAAACTATACAGTAAACTCTAAAAAGAAAATTTTAAGTTAGGAATGCTGGCGACATTTGGGAGGTACTGCTCCATTTGGTATAGCAGCCATGAATAAACTTCTCCATAAAAGAGGTGTCGCACTGCAGCACGCCGTTCGAACTCGGCTATAAAAACAAGGTCCCTTATCATTGAGCTTAAAAACTTGAATCGGACAGCACTCATTGATATGTGAGAAGTTTGCCCCTACTCCTTAATGAAATGTTCATGTATCATTGAGCTTGAAAACTTCAATTGGACAGCACTCATTGAAATGTGAGAAGTTTGCCCCTGTTCTTTAATGGAATGTTCATAGGCAAATTTGGAATGTTCATGGCCAATAAAAAAAAACAAATAAAAAGCCGTTAAGTTCGGCCGAGCCGAACTTTGGATACCCACCACCTCGGGTATATATGTAAACCACCTTTCACAAAATCTAGTGACAAATGCATACCTTATACCCCATAGCAGCTACATCGAAATATGTTCCGATTTGGTCCAAGTACTAATAAGTACAAGTCATTGTTACATTGTGTATAACAAAACATTGTCTTTTTAAGTAGTCTTATATGTAAAAATAAACCGATCTGAACCATATACGACGGATATCGAAAAGCCTAACACATGTAACTGTGTCAAATTTCATTGAAATCGTATTATAAATGCGCATTTTATGGCCCCAAAACCTAAAACCGAGAGATCGGTCTATATGGCAGCTATATTCAAATCTGGACTAATCTGGGCCAAGTTAAAAAAGGATGTCGAAGGGCATAACACAACTCACTGTCTCAAATTGCGGCGACATCGGACAACAAATGCGCCTTTTATTTCCCCAAAACCTAAAACCGAGAGATCGCTCTATATGGCTGCCATATCCAAATTTAGACCGATCTGTGCCATATTGCAGAAGTATGTCAAGGGGCTTAACATAACTCACTGTCCCGAATTTCAGCGACATCGGACAATAAATGTGCCTTTTATGGGCCCAAAACCTTAAATCGGAGGATCGGTTTATATAGCAGCTATATCCAAAACTGGACCGATCTGGGCCATATTGCAGAAGTATGTCAAGGAGCTTAACATAACTCACTGTCCCGAATTTCAGCAAAATCGAATAATAAATGTGGCTTTTATGGGCATAAGACCCTAAATCGGAGAATCGGTCTATATGGCAGCTATATCCAAATCTCAACCGATCTGAGCCAAATTTACAAAGGATCTCGAAGGGCTTAAGAAAACTCATTGTCCCAAATTTCAGCAAAATCCGATAATAAGTGGGGCTTTTATTGGCCCAAGACCCTAAATCGGATATCGGTCTATATGGCAGCTATATCCAAATCTGGACCGATCTGGACCAAATTTACGAAGGATATCGAAGGGCGTAATAAAACTCACTGTCCCAAATTTCAGCAAAATCGCATAATAAATGTGGCTTTTATTGGCTCAAGACCCCAAATCGGAAGATCGGTCTATATGGCCGCTATATCCAAATCTCGACCGATCTGGACCAAATTGTCGAAGGATGTCGGAGGCCATATCCAAATCTCGACCGATCTGATCCAAATTTACAAAAGATCTCGAAGGGCTCAAGAAAACTCATTGTCCCAAATTTCAGCAAAATCAGATAATAAGTGTGGCTTTTATTGGCCCAAGACCCTAAATCGGAGAATCGGTCTATATGGTAACCATATCCAAATCTCAACCGATCTGAGCCAAATTTACGAAGGATGTCGAAGGGCCTAAGAAAACTCATTGTCCTAAATTTCAGAAAAATCGGATAATAAGTGTGGCTTTTATTGGCCCTAGACTCTAAATCGTAGAATCGTCTATATGGCAGCCATATCCAAATCTCGACCGATCTGGACCAAGTTGACGAAGGATGTCGGAGATCATATCCAAATATCGACCGATCTGAGCCAGATTTACGAAGGATGTCGAAGGGCCTAAGAAAACTCATTGTCCCAAATTTCAGCAAAATCGGATAATAAATGTGGCTTTTATTGGCCCAAGACCATAAATCGGCCGAGCGGTCTACACGGGGGCTATATCAAGATATAGTCCGATATAGCTCATCTTCGAACTTAACCTGCTTGTGAATAAAAAAAAAATCTGTGCAAAGTTTCAACTCAATATCTCTATTTTTAAAGACTGTAGCATGATTTCAACAGACGGACGGACATGGCTAGATCGTCTTAGATTTTTACGCTGATCAAGAATATATATACTTTATAGGGTCGAAAATGGATATTTCGATGTGTTGCAAACGGAATGACAAAATGACAATGCCCCCATCCTTCGGGGGTAGGTATTACAACAAGTGGGCGACCAAAGTCAATCGATATAAACCAGGGATTTCTAGGTTGCCCAAAAAGTAATTGCGGATTTTTTAAAAGAAAGTAAATGCATTTTTAATAAAACTTAGAATGAACTTTAATCAAATATACTTTTTTACACTTTTTTTCTAAAGCACGCTAAAAGTAACAGCTGATAACTGACAGAAGAAAGAATGCAATTACAGAGTCACAAGCTGTGAACAAATTTGTCAATGCCGACTATATGAAAAATCCGCAATTACTTTTTGGGCAACCCAATATACCAGGTTATGAATCGATTTAAACCACACTTACCACAATTGCTGGAAGTCCAAATAAAACATCTCATACAAAATTTCTGCCAAACCGGATAAAAGTTCCTTTAGAGGCCCAAAACGATTAGATCCGAGATCGGTTTATAAGGCAACTATATTTAAACATGGTACATTTGGCCAATTAACATTCTAAGCCGACCTCTTGTACGAGGAAGAATTTGTGCAAAATTTTAAGCGACTAGTCTTACGCCTTCGAAAGTTGCCGTGTTTTTGACAGACGGACAGATGGACGGGCATGGCTAAATCGACTTAGAATGTCAATATACCTTCACGAGCTTTCTTTCTTTCTTAAACGTCCTAAAAAAAATACTAAAAGCAAATTAAAAATATTGTAAATTGAATTAAAATAAATGCACATTAAACAAAGCAAGGCTGTGTATTCTGACAAAAACAAAAAAACAGACTACATCCCAAAAAAAAAAAAAAAAAAATTAATTATTAAAAAGAACAACAAAAACAAGTCCAAAGAAAAGTTACAACTAATACTTCAAAAAAAAATTTATTGCAAACAAATTCTAGCACGTCTATTATAGAAAATCACACACGCATGTGGCAACATGAGGATTATTTTGCCATTGCAAATGGAAGAACAAAAAACTCAAATTGCTTCATAAAAACCTCTAATTAAGTTAAATTAAATGCAATAAATTAAATGGAACATTTAAGTAATTGATAAAATATAATTAATTTAAGGGCAATAATTAAAAGGTACTTTCTCTGTGCATACAAATTCAAATGTAATAAATGAAACACACTATACATACATACACAAAAGAAATACATTGGTATGTGTGTGAAAAAATTACAAGTATGTGTTGAAATATGTCACGATTTTATAACAATGAATTAAATTGAATAAACCAAAAATATACAAGTAAATAAAAAACGATATAAAGGCCTTAATTTTATTTTGAAAGCCTGTGTATTTATCGCAAGCTGGGGCAGATATGTATTATAGGCTGGACATTAACCCATTTCAGACCACTGACCCTTATTGTGGTGCAATCTCTTTGAAACTTCTCATGTAACAAGCTTTTCGGTTCCCTGATAAATAAAAGACACACTCTGCGTATTTATGTAGAAAATATTATACCCTACACCACTGCTGTGGTATAGGGTATTATAACTTAGGGCATTTGTTTGTAACACCCAGAAGGAAGAGAGATAGACCCATTGATAGGTATAACGATCGACCCAGAATCACTTTCTAATTCGATTTAGTTATGTACGCCTGTCTGTCTGTCCGTCTGTTCATGTTAATTTGTGTACACAGTACAGGTCGCAGTTTTTATCCGATCGCCTAAAAATTTGAAACAGGCATGTTTTTTGACCTAGAGACAAAGCCTAATGAAATTAGAAAAAATCGGTTCAGATTTGGATATAGCTCTCATATATGTGTTCGGCCGATTTGCGCTAATATTGCAATAAAATGGTCATTTGTTAACCGATTCTCTCGAAATTTGACAGGAAGGATTTTCTCTTGCCTCTGCGACATTTCATAGAAACCAGTTTAGATATAGCTGTCATATATGTATATCGCCCGATTTTTACTTCTAGAGCCATTGCAAGAGCATATATTGTCCAATTTTGACAAAACTTTGCATATCGCTTTCCTCGACCACTACCACTATATATGAGAAGTTTGCTTCATATCGGTTGAGTTTTAAATATATATGTTCGTCCGATTTTGAGAAACATTGCAATATAGTGCTCATTTGTTAACCGATTGGCAGGAAGGATTTTCTTAAGACTTCGACACTACTATAGATATAATATCGGTTCAGAATAAGATATAGCTTCCATATATATGCTCATTAGATTTTTGGTAATTTGCAATAATGTTGTCATTTGTCAACCGTAGTTATTACAGCTTGAATATATTTGGTAAAAATTTGATGCGGATTGTTTAATAACCCATCTGAAAATATCCGCCGTGGTCCATCAAAATTGCTTCAGAATTGGATATAGCTCCCACATTGTGCTTATGGGGTAGGTGTAGGGTATTAAACAGTCGGCACCGCCCGATTTTTGTCCTTCCTTACTGGTTAAGTTTATTAGGCCGGGTCGATTTTTTTTTTTTTTGAAAACATCGTATAGCGAAAACGTAAACTACATACAATTCTAAAAAGTTTCTCCGAAGAAACCATGTATCAAAAATAGAATCCTAATCCGCGCCTCTGGGCTTCAAAATGGCTTTTTGATAAAATTCTCATTTCTAAAGGTTGATTTTTTAAGAGCTCTAGGAAAGCTTTTCAAACAAAACGCATAAAATTCAGAAAAATTAATGAAATCTTTATTTGAATCGATAGTACTGTCCATATTATTTAAAGCTTGAAGATTATTTCGTGCAGATGTTGACCGTGACTGCGCCTCAAATGGTCAATCCACTGAGTCCAATTTTGGCAAACTCATTTCGGCCACTCAAATTTTGCCCATGAACTTTCCACTAAGGAACAGAGGCAAATCAACGAGTGCAGTCCGATTCAAGTTTTAAGCTCAATGGGTCTTCTTTTTATAGCCGAGTCCGATCGGCGTGCCGCAGTGTGACAACTCTTTGGTGAAAACTTTTACATGCCATATTACCACACTAATGTTGTCAGTACTAGGAGGGGAAAACCACGGCTAAATATTTTTTTCTGATGGTCTCGTCATTTAGGCCGGTATCACACAAATAAATGCTTTAATGTTGTCTTCCAATGCGTCAATTGAAGCGGGCTTGTCTGTATAGACATGAACTTTAACATAGCCCCACAATGGGGCAGCCAATTGAACGTGAAATAAAATGTTCACCGAACTCGCCTCTCAATAAGTCCATTGCTTGGCATGCTGTGTGGCATGTGGCACCGCCTTGTTGAAATCACATGTCATGCAAGTCAAGCTCTTGCATTTTGGGCAAAACAAAGTTGGATATCATCTCACGATAGCCCTCACCATTTGCAGTTAAGTTAAGATTTGCATCATCTTTGAAGAAGTACGGTCCAATGATACCACCAGCCCATAAACCGCACCAAACTGTGACTTTTTCTGGATGCATTGGTAGCTTTTGCAAGGCTTCTGCCTTATCCTTACTCCAAAATCGATAATTCTGCTTATTTACGTACCCATTGAGCCAAAAATGAGCTTCGTCAGTGAACACAATTTTCGATAAAAAAAAGTGGACCTTCGGCTAACTTTTCAAGAGCCCAATCACCAAAAAATCTGTGTAGGTCGGTAGGTCTTTCGGCTTCAATTCTTGCACCAGTTGTATTTTAAAAGGCCTCACACCTAAATCCTTTCGCAAAATTTTCCACTTTGTTGAGTAACAGAGGCTCAATTGCTGCGAACGGCTACGAATCGATAATTAATGGTCATCATTAACACTGGCCCATAGAGCTGTTGAAAATTTGGACAAAATTTAGCCACAATAGCACGAATAGCCGCTTCAGTATGTCGATTAAACTGACCATAAAATGGAAGAAGCGGGCCATGAACTTTCTTAGCAGAGCACGCATTTTGATAATAATTTTCATTTGCAAGCGTTATTCGCTGGTAGAACGATTCGTAGTTAAATTATAGACCAAATTAAAGATTTTTAAACGTGAAACAAAACACGAAACGTGCGTGAGCTCTTTAAACCAGTGTTGCCAAAAAGATAACAGCTAAAATATCACCCTTTAGTAGATGCGATGGTCAAAGAGCGTTGAGATGGTACTCAGCGGATGGTTGCCGAACCGCTAAAGCGCTCTGGACTGTCATCGACCGGAGGAGGACGATCTCCCGATTTGACTTCTTGAGCCCCTGCAAGCCGCAATTTTTTTCCGATATGGCTAAAATTTTGCACGTAGTGTTCAGCTATGACTTCCATTAGCTGCGCAAAATGTGGTCCAAATCGGTCTATAACCTGATGTAGCTCCCATATAAACCGGTCTCTCGATCATCCTTGTTCGGTTCCTAGAAGGTTTAATTTGTATACCCTTCACCACAGGATGGGGGTATACTACTTTCGTCATTCTATTTGTAACATCTCGAAATATGCGTCTAAAACCCCTTAAAGTATTTATATTCTTGGTCGTCATGACATTCTACGTCCATCTAGCCATTTTCGTCCGTCCGCCTGTCTGTCAAAAGCAAGCTAACTCTCGAATGAGTAAAGCTAGGCGCTTGAAATTTCGCAAAATTTCGGTTGGGATTGTTAATGGGTCAAATCGGTCCCCGTTTTGATATAGCTGTCATATAAACCGATCTTGGGGCTTGACTTCTTGAGTCTCTAGAGGGCGCAGTTCTCGTCCAACTTGACTGAAATTTTGCATAAAGTTTTTTGTTATGACTTCCAACAACTGTGCGTAGTATGGAGCAAATCGGTATATAACCTGGTATATCTGCCATATAAGCCGATCTTGGGTCTTGACTTCTTGAGCCTCTAGAGGGCGTAATTCTCGTCTAATTTGACTGAAATTTTGCATAAAGTTTTTTGTTATGATTTCCAACAACTGTGCGTAGTATGGAACAAATCGGTATATAACCTGGTATAGCTGCCAAATAAACCGATCTTGGGTCTTGACTTCTTCAGCTTTTAGAGGGCGCAGTTCTTATCCGATTTGGCTGCAACTTTGCACGAGGTGTTTTTTTATGACTTCTAACAATTGAGCTTAGTATGGAGCAAATCGGTACATAACCTGGTATAGCTGCCATATAAACCGATCGTGAATCTTGACTTCTTGAGTCTCTAGATGGCGCAGTTCTCATCCTGGGAGTAAGCCGCCTTCTTTCACCTCCAACAAGGGTCTATGGTTCTGCCAGAGAAGGCTAATGGCCAAGCCAAAGGGTAGGCATGCGAAAAGGACAGTGAATTTGGGAAATTTGATTGGCTTTAGTAGCAGTCAACGTGCATGAAGTATATTTGGAAAATTTCCCTGAAACCACTATCCAATCTCCCTAATATAAGCTTCCTTAGTTTAATATAAGCATATCCCCTAGATACAATGCAAAGTATCTAAAAATCTCTAAAATTAACAACTGCTAATTACTTTATGGTTAATCATCAAGCCAGCAATCAAGTATATCCCAAAAGTTATTATGGCCAATTCATATGGTAACGCAACACATCCTCCATTTCCGTAAAACAAACAAACAAAAAAACTCTAACACAAAATTTATACAATTTCCCTTTGTGTCTACGTGTTATTGGGTCTATCAAAACTGACTTAAAAGGCAAATAAAAATTCAAAAAAGTTCTTCAATGTGCTCCGGTGACAGCTGGTGCGAGCCAAACATATATCCTCTATGAAATTCTACTTTGCCCCTCTGACAACACCCGAACCCTCACCAGCCATTCCATTTACACAACCAGACTCAGTTATTTGTTACTCAGTTTACCTTTTGCAGAGAGCTAGCTAAGATAAATTGGAACTGACATTCAAATTTCATTACATTTGAACACAGCCTCTTCCTTGAAGGTGTATTTGAGGGGTGGGCATTGTGAAATTTTCTACCTGTTATGGCGAGAAAAAGTTTCTTTGCCTAAGATACAATAAAATGGAATTGAAGCATACGCTTTATGTTCGAATGTCTCGAAAAGTTATTTATTTCATTTTATGCGCTATTTTATTTGATGGTGATGGTATTGGTGCTGAGCATTGGTGATGGGGTGCTAAAGGTAATTTGGTAGGAAGGCAAGGGACGTGGAAAATAAATCGTATCGCGTCAAAGAAAAACTTTTCGTTTTTGCATAAATACATAGGCATTTACGCGCACATACATTTCTGCAGCTTGGACTCCTTATATGTCTGCTTTTATATTTGTGAGTGTGACTGTTAGTGTTTAAAGATCTTAAATAGCAACAATATTCATTTTCTTTAAACAACAGTGTTCCGAACATTAGAAAAAAGTCAAATTCACGAAAATTCACCAAAACTCATCAGACACCATATTTGATGACATCATTGTGTTTTTTTCCATCAACCAACGCGCAGGGGATGTCACCTATGTATGCCATGCATTGCGTTGGCGAATGGAAATTGGGAATTGGAGGGGAGGATAAGGATGTAGTGTTTATTGACATTTGTCTTAAATCTCTGAATGTCATAGTGGGTGGGAAAAACATTAGACGGCAGTCTATTCTACATACGAACGGTTCGGGCCAATTTAAATTTTTCTCTATATTGCATTGTTCGGTCCGCTGGCCAACCAACTACAAACGGGGATGAGTTCCTGGAATGTCATGATTCTCTGACAAATATCCCTACATCAGGAATAAGAAGACAAATATCAGACGAACACACACCATGAAAGTACGGATAGAACAGCGCCAAACAACCCACATTGCGACGATGTTCAAGGGAGGCAATAGAGTTAGAAGCGATCGCTCTTCTCTGTATACGGTCCAGTAGTTTCAGGGATGATTTTGAAGCATGTGAGTTGTACTTCATTTTCGGCCTTATGAAAGATGTATAAATGTTAAGAAGATTAGAGGGAGTGAAGAAATTCTTCTATCGACACTTCAAATACATGTTTAGCCCAATGAACATCACTTTGTATTTTCATGCCCAGAACATTAAGAGCTCCTGATTGCTCAACATCTACACCGTTGATAGACAAAGATAATCGTAATGGGTCAGCGAATCGTTTGAGCACTGAGTCTTCCATGCATTAAAATCTCCTCGATTCATTCAACCCCGCTCAAAAACGGCCAGCAAATCCTGGCAGAGCATATCGTCCATAAACCGCCTCTTGTTCTCAATCTCTCGAAGACTCGGCCTATGGTCGAATAAATAAGAATGACAGAGATTACTGTCATCCGCAAATGAGTAGATTGAATTCGATGTCTGACTCAACAGATCGTTGATGAAAATAAGAAGAAGTAAAAAAGGCGTTAAGTTCGGCCGGGCTGAACTTTGGATACCCACCACCTCGAGTATATATGTAAACGACCTTTCGTCAAAATCCGGTGAAAAATTCATACCTTATGCGCCATAGCAGCTACATCGAAATATGTTCCGATTTGGAACAAATACTAATAAGTAAATACAAGTCATTGTTCAATTGTGTATAACAAATTATTGGACTTTTTTGTAGCTATATCTAAAAATAAACCGATCTGAACCATATACGACACGAATGTCGAAAAGCCTAACACAAGTCACTGTGTCAAATTTCATTGTAAATGCGCCCTTTGTGGGGCCATGAAATTAAATCGAGAGGTCGGCCTATATGGCAGCTATATTCAAATCTGGACCGATTTGGGCCAAGTTGCATCAAAATGTCAAAGACCCTAAAACAACACACTGTCCCAAATTTCGGCGAAATTGGACAATAAATGCGCTTTTTATGGCCCCAAAACCTTAAATAGAGAGAACGGTCCATATGGCAGCTATATCCAAATTTGGACCAATCTGGGCCATATTGCAGAAGTATGTCGAGGGGCTTCACCAACCTCACTGTCCCAAATTTCGACGACATCGGACAATAAATGCGCCTTTTATGTGCCCAAAACTTTAAATCGAGAGATCGGTCCATATGGCAGCTATATCCAAATCTGGAACGATCTGGACCAAAGTGAAGAAGGATGTCGATGGGCCTAACACAACTCACTGTCCTTAATTTCGGCAACATCGGACAATGAATGTGCATTTTATGGCCCCAAACCTTAAATCGAGAGATCGGGCCATATGGCAGCTATATCCAAATCTGGACCGATATGGGCCAAATTGAAGAAAGATGTCGAAGTCCTAATACAACTCACTGTCCCAAATTTCAGCAAAATCGGATAATAAGTGTGGCTTTTATGGGCCTAAGACACTAAATCGGCGGATGGGTCTATATGGGGGCTATATTAAGATATAGTCCTATATAGCCTATCTTCGAGCATAACCTGCTTATGGACAAAAAAGAATCTGTGCAAAGTTTCAGCTCAATATCTCTATTTTTAAAGTGCGGGACACACACATATCTGTTGTGTGTGGTGTGTCCCGTGTACCATTGCATTTTCTTCCTCGAAGTCATCAAAACTACTGCAAAAGTCGTTAATGTTCTCCGATTAGACAGTGACCTGTCATGACGGACACAATGACTGCGACGTCTATTCAAGCCAGCGACAGCAAAGCGGTAAACGTCTAGATTGGGCCACATAATTTTGGAGTATTTACAACCCGCACTTCTGTCATTCTTTGGATCTCCGCTTGACATACACTGCAGTGGTTGGGTATCCTTCTCATTATGGCAAGTTTAAGTTCTTCATAGTACACACCAAAACCCACCTGACCATTTAGTGTGGAAGCATCCATATAGAAGTCTATGTAGCTTCTATTAACAAGAATATCGTAAAGGGTGATTTTTTAGCAATTATCTTTTTGGTAACACTGGTTTAAACAGCTCATGCATGTTTCGTGATTTTCTCACTGTCAAACATCTTCAGTTTGGTCGAAAATTTGATCATGAATCGAACAACAATTGCAAATAATTGAATTTTTTATTCAAATGCGTGCTCTGCTAAGAAAGTTCATCGCTGCTTCCAGTTTATGGTTAAGCTCAGTTTTGTCTCAATGGGTACGTAAATAAGCAGAGTTGTCGGAATTAAGATCAGCCAGAAGCATTGCAAGAACTAAAAATGCATATAGAAAGAGTCAAAGTTTATAGGCTGGTGGCATCATTGGACCGTACGTCTTCAAAGATGACGCGAATCGTAACTGTGAATGGTGAGCGCTATCGCGAGATGATATCCAACTTTGTTTTGTCTAGAATACAAGAGCTTCACTTGCATGCCATGTGGTTTCAACATGACGGTGTCACATGCCACACTGCACGTGTAACAATGGACTTATTGAGAGGCGTGTTAGGTGAACATTTTATTTCACGTTCGGGACCAGTCAATTAGCCGCCTAGATCATGTGATTTAACGCCTTTAGACTATCTTCTGTGTGGCTATATTAAAGCTCATGTCTATACAGGCAAGCCCGCTTCAATTGACGCATTGGAAGACAACATTGAAGCATTTGTTCGTGAGATACCGAAAGCCGAAATGTTGGAAAGTGTATGTCAAAATAGGACTAAGGGGATGGTCCATTTGAGAAGCAGTCACGGCCAACATTTGCATGAAATAATCTTCAAACAATTAATTATAAGGACCGTACTATCGATTCAAATAAAAATTTTATGAATTTTTCTGAATTTTATGTTTTTATTTTTCTTTTTTGAAAAACTTTCTTACACAATTTAGTCCCCATCAGTTCTATCAGGAATATTGGTACAGTACTTTTTATCGGATCATCGGGCATTGTATCTAGGATAACGCAGTGTCCGTAAGCCGTCGCACGACAAAAGAGAAAACTCTCACAGCTGTGGTCGCAGCAATTTTCCCGCCCACATTGTCAAGAGGCATTAGTGGTAGCACTAAATTCAGTGCATCAGATGGTGTAGTCTTCAGTGCAGCTGTGATGCACATACCATCCATACTTCGGATTCGGCTATGTTTTTAACAGTAGGTCGAAGGAAGTCAAAATAAGGCTGGATTGAAGGTATTATTAGTGGCTTTCATACGAATCAATCCATTTGCGAATCGGTTAAGTCGTTTCCGAGAAAAACGAAAATTACATATTCCGCCCATATATCTCACTCTGAGATTAACCCAACATGAAATTATTCTATCTATGGGAAACTTTGAGTGTTGGGTAGGTAAAATAAGACTGGAATTGTATATTTTAATAGTGGCTTTCATACGAACCAATCCATTTGCGAAACGGTTAAGTCGTTTAGAAGCGCCGTCTACCAGTCTACACTTCGCCAAATGCCAAAACGACCAACATTGGTCGATTTCAGGGCCGCTTCGACAGTCTCATAGTTTAAATTATATGCATTGCTTTATAAAGTATCAAATACTCTGTCCTCAGTATATACAGGAAAGAATCTGTGTAAGCCCTTCACAATACTTGTAGAACCTACAGCACTGTGAAGTAATACATCACTGTTGTCTCTAGATACTTGTTTTTACATACTCCCCCACACTATGGACTATCGTCACCTATACATGAACGTTAAGAAAACTCATACACTGGGTAAAAGACTCACACACACACTTTCACACATACACCAACTTAATTGCGGAGGTAAACAAATGTCAAAAGTACGTGACGTATTAGCATGAATTCATTTCGTAAAAGTTTTCTTAGCACCCCACGGCAAACACTTGCAACGAAAGGTTAGTGCAGACTGACGCACATGCCGCCAAAACAAAACGGAAATGATGACGGAGACGGTGGCAAAGGACAACGAAGGAAACAAACTACAAAACAACATTTTAGAGGCGTTCATTTCCGTTTCCAGACATGGCAAAAAGTGAATACAAGGCAAAAATCACGCTTTAGAATTTCAATTCATTTTTCTAACATTCCAAGCTTGCAAATCAAACTTCAATGCCACAACCGTGATATGCTAGTAAAGTGGTATGAGAAGATTAAATCGTATGCGTTGCTATACGAGTGTGAGTGGTGCAGTAGATGATGGAGTATAGTTAAGTCTATAGATGAACTAAAATATTCTGACAAAATGTTTCCCTGATGTGAATTGGGTGTAAGATCAAGCGTTGTACTTCAATATATCATATGATGGTAGGTCATATGAATAAACTCTATCACTCTATTTGTAATACCTCGAAAAAGAAAAATCGATCTTGGCGATCCATTATAATCGCCATGGTATGAGGTATGCGTCATGCAAAATTTCAGCCAAATCGGATAGGAATTGCGCCCTTTAAAAGCTCAAGAGGTCAAGACCCAAGATCAGTTTATATGACAGCTATATCAGGTTATGAACCGATTTGAGCCATACTTGGCACAGTTGTTGGATATCACAACAAAACACGTAGTGCAAAATTTCATTCCAATCGGATAAGAATTGCGCACTGTAGAGGCTCAAGAAGTCAAGACCCAAGATCGGTTTATATGGCAGCTATATCAGGTTATGAACCCATTTCAACCATACTTTGCACAATTGTTGGATATCATAACAAAATACTTCGTACAAAATTTCATTGAAATCGGATAAGAATTGCGCCCTCTAGAGGTTCAAGAAGTCAAGACCCAAGATCGGTTTATATGACAGCTATATCAGGTTATAGACCGATTTGAACCATACTTGGCACAGTTGTCGGATATCATAACGAAACACGTCGTGCAAAATTTCGTTCCAATCGGATAAGAATTGCGCCCTCTAGAGGCTCAAGAAGTCAAGACCCCAGATCGGTTTATATGACAGCTATATCAGGTTATAGACCAGTTTGAACCATACTTAGCACAGTTATTGGAAGTGATACCAAAACACCACGTTTCAGTCAAATAGGGCTAAAATTGCGCCCTCTAGCGGCTCAAGAAGTCAGGACCCAAGATCGGTTTATATGGCAGCTATATCAAAACATGGACTGATATGGCCCATTTACAATCCCAACCGATCTACACATATAAGAAGTATTTGCGCAACATTTCAAGTGGCTTGCTTTATTCCTTCAAAAGTTAGCGTGCTTTCGACAGACAGACGGACGGACGGACATGGCTAGATCGACATAAAATGTCATGACGATCAAGAATATATATACTTTTTGGGGTCTGAGACGAATATTTCGAGGAGTTACAAACGGAATGACGAAATTAGTATAACCCCATCCTATGGTGGAGGGTATAAAAATAGGCATTGTTTTGTTGGCTGTGTGGCAACCGGAACCTTTTTGTTGAAACCACATATCGTCCAAGTCTATATCATCAATATCTGGACAAAATAAGTTCACTAGGTTAGGTTAGGCGTAAGTGGCAGTCTGCCCTCAGACTCACTAAGACGTTTTCGTCCATTGTGATACCACAGCAACAGAAGAAGGAAGATGCCTTCTAGTTCCTACTGTTGAACCATCCAGATCGCTTTAAAGCCCAACAGCTTGCGAACGTTCACATCCGCTAAATCAGCCAGTTTCTCAAAGAATGGAGAACCTAAAGTGGAACCCCTTTTGACTGCCAGTGCGGGGCATACACACAGAAAGTGTTCTATAGCCTCTTCTCCTTCGATGTCCTCACAGCTTCTCCACAAGTAGTTGCTGGCAACCTTCAGTCTGTCAGCATGTTTTCCGTTTAGATAGTCACCTATCACGACGGACACAATGATTACGACGTTTCTTCTAGCCAGTGACAGCAAAGCGGTAGACCTCTTAAAGTCTAGATTAGGCCACATAGTTTTGGAATGCTCACAGCCTCCTCATTACATGTCGCTAGAGGCATACCCACAGATTCCAGTTTCCCTGGAATGTGTAAGGTACTTCCTAGTCTCGCAAGCTCGTCCGCTTTACAATTCTCTGGGGTATCTCTGCGTCGTCCATCACGGTATAATCGATGTGAGAAGGTTGCCCCTGTTCCTTAGGGGAATGTTCATGGGCAAAATTCATATTTGCACCTCTATGGCCCTGCACCCAGAACAGGTGAATTTTGAACTGTTCGGTTGATAGATCTACGACAGTCAAGGGCTATTTTTGTGATCAGAAATATGTTCTCCAAGGTTTAAATAGCTGTCTGAGCGAATATTTATGCCAATCGTCTTAATTGCAAGGATCTTCGCTTGGTTACACACTGCAGTGGTCGGGTAACCTTTTCGATATGACCGGTTCTTGATCTGTAGAGTACACCCCAAAGCCCACCCGGTCGTCTAGTTTGAAACCAACCGAAAGAAGTCTATATAACTTTCATTATGGTATATAACTTTCATATGGTAAATTTTATTCGGTGCTATCAAGAATAGTGGTATTGCACTTTTAATAAAAAAGCGCCTCAGGTAGGGTGTTATTAACACTGCCTGGAACGTCGAACATTGTATCAAAGATAACACAGTATGCGTAGCCTTCACACAACCAAAGAGGAAGCTTGCTTAGCCTCACGGCAGTGGTGTAAGCAATTCATCCAGCCACAATATTCAGAGGCATAAGATGTAGCATTAAATTTGGTGCATCAGATGGTGTCGTCATGAGTGCGGCTGTGATGCACAAACAAGCCATACTTTGGATCCGGTTGACCATTGAACAGTAAGTGGACTTTTGAAGCGTCGTCCACAAAACCACAACATCGTATAGCATTATAAGTCCGAAAACTGCAGTATATACCCAGTGTATGAAGCGCGGTCTTAGCCCTCCTCTTTTGCCAATGGCTCTCTTGCAGGTGCATGGGACAAGAGTCGCCTTTCTTACCATTTCCAAAATGTTGGATTTGAAGTTCAATTTCCTGTCCAGGAAAACATCCAGGTATTTAGCTTTCCCATTGTATACCTGAGATGAACCTTGAGGTCGAGTGCGAGGCACTGCTGCCAACAGCACAGTCTTGGATTGACGAAACCCTAGTATTGCCATCTGGAAGATCATGTTACACGGATGGATCTAAGTTAGAGGACATAGTGGGCCTAGGGATCTATATTGAGAGCCCAGGGACTGAGGTCCTACAGACGAAGAAACGGGCGATCACGGAATGCGTGAAGTGGTTTGGTGCTAACGCGAGGACGTCGAGTGTAAACATCTTTACGGACAATAAAATTGTCATAAGGGCAATAACAAGCAGGACGGTAAGGTCACGAACAGTCTTGCTGTGTAAGGAGATTAGTGCCTTTTCTGAGGATGGTGAAATCCGCAGCGTTTGAGTGCCGGGTTATAACGGAGTAAGGGGAAAGAAAGGGCAGATAATTTAGCGGTGAGAGCCAGAGGACTGCCGTCAGTAAACTTGGTTAACCCGAAGGCTTTCGGGCCGAAGCAGTCCGAGTTAGGGTCGTGGGCGATGAATGCGCATGAAACCCTGTGGACCAGCGAAACGGCCGGTTCCCCCTATGGGGCAATCCAGATCGCGAGAAGACGAGGCTATTACTGAAGAAAGTAAGTGGGAGGTCAGTATAGCTTTTGGTATGATAACGGGACACATAGGACTACGAGATCACGAACGTAAAATCGGGGCAGCAAGTGATAGCATGTGTAGGGCATGAGGGTAAAATGATGAGACGTTGGAGCATTTCCTTTATCATTACCCGGCTTTCCCGTCTAACAGATACCGGCACATAGGTGGGGACGCGATACCAGATATGAACCATTTTATGGGCGTGGCATGGAAAACAATTAAGGATTTCGTATGTAGAACGGAATTCCTAACTTAAAATTTTCCTTTTAGTTTTAAGAGCGCACAACAAGCCGATTACTGTCTAAGGTGTATGTCTAAAGTGGCATGGGGCAGATTAATATCTGGACCCTCTTTTCAACCTAAACTAACCTTACTGCATTAGCAAACCTCATTCGATCTTTCACTCAACAACTTGGTCATATCACATTTCATTTGAAGATGTTTGGTAAGATAGCGTCGCCAGGCCCCACCATGAGTATGCACTGGTGTTTCTCTATTCCTACAGACCCGGTGCGTTGATTTTTTTTTTTTTAACAATTCCTCTGAATTTGGAAATATTTGGCCGCTTTTTTTGTCATTATATGGCCATTTCTTCGGAGGCCACCGTGGCACAGAGGTTAGCATGTGAGCTTATGAACCCGAACGCCTGGTTTTAAATCCCGAAAACATCAAAAAATTTTTCTGCGCTGGTTATCCCCTTATTAATGCCGGCTACGGCTACGGAGGTCACCGTAGCGCAGAGGTTAGCATGTCCGCCTATGACGCTGAACGCCTGGGTTCGAATCCTGGCGAGACCATCAGAAAAAATTTTCACAGGTGGTTTTCCCCTTTAAATGCTGGCAACATCTGTGAGGTATTGTGCCATGTAAAACTTCTCTCCAAAGAGGTGACGCACTGCGGCACGCCGTTTGGACTCGGCTATAAAAGGAGGCCCCTTATCATTCAGCTTAAATTTGAATCGGACTGCACTCATTGATATGTGAGAAGTTTGTCCTTGTTCCTTAGTAAGTATTCATGGGAAAAATTTGCAATTTGCAATGCCGGCTACATTTGTGAGGTATAATGCCATGTTGAAACTTTTCTTCCAAGTGGTGTTGCTTTGCGGCACGACGTTCGAACTCGGCATAAAAAGGAGTCGCCTTATCATTGAGCTTAAACTGTAATTGGACTGCACTCATTGATATGAGACAAGTATTGCCTGTTTCTTAATGTAATGTGTATGGGAAATTTAGTATTACTTACGTCCGTTTCATTTCATTTCTAGAACTACCCTAATGTACAAAATTATCCTGTACTCTATTCTGTGTGCCGGTTATTATTCGTATTCATATGTAAGTCATGCATTAGAAAACATCGCTCACCGAACTCCATGTTGTTCGCTTTGGCTCTGAGAGATTTATGTTAGCGATTATTGGCATTTGTAGGGTATGAGGTAGTTGAAGGTGGTTGTGCTGCTGCACAATCTTCGAAATATACTTGCCATTCGATGTATGCCTCGTTGATTCATGAAAATGTAGGAGAGTATGTGCTGCCTCGTAGGATTGAACGTTTGTTTAAGGAGGCTTTTGGAGTATTCATTTAAAGGCGTTAGCAAACAATAACGCATTTTTCACAATTGAATTATTTTCTTTTGTTGGAGTGTGTGTGTGTGTGTTTGTTTATGTACAAGGCACACAATGTTGGCTTCTTGTTTGGTATTTCCCGGAAGTTGGCAAGGAGCAGAGCCCATTGGAGATGGAGGAGAAGTTTATTGAAAATATGTTATTTATGTAAATTTCGATTCTTCCTCTTCTCTGCCCTCTACCGACACCCCATCCACCAAAGACTCAAATTAACTTTTATTATTTACGTATGATTTATAGGTGTGCACTGCACGTTGTCATCCTCCTCATCCTTACAGTCGTCATCGTCGTTGTGGCGCCGTCTTGAATGGCTGAATGCTAATGGTTTCCAAATGTTTATTGTAACACGTACTACGTTTTGGGGTAATAAATTCCAGATTTGCAATACGACAGCTCAAACATCTTTGTTCACTTTTTCCAGTTTTCTCAGCGTGAGTGTGTGTGTGCGTGTGTGTGTTTTTTTTGCTTGTATGGAGACAATCGACAAAGCCATATTTTGAGATCTTTTCATTGGCATAAATGTTTTATTGCACAAAATACAATATTTAAGAAATAATAGCTTCGACATTTGCTCTCGTTGGCAATTTATCTTAGGCCATAAATAAGCGTGATGGGAACAGATGCGTTAATTAAATCGAAGATATGCATTTCAAATGAGAAACAAAAATTATCAAATCTTCAGAGGGTGATAAAAAATGAAAAAGAAAATAACCTAGCATCACTCCGTCTGGTCGTCATTAAACCCAGGAAGTTGGGTAAGGTTTAAGTGGTACCACAGGAGCAGTAGAAGGAAGATGCCTTCTAGGTCCTACCGTCGAACCATCCAAATCGCTTTAAAAAGCCTAACAACCTGCGAATGTTTACACACGCTAAATCAAAAAAGCCGTAAAAGAAATGAGAACCTTAAGTGGAACTCATTCTGACTGCCAACGTGGGACACATACACAGCAGATGTTCTAACGCTGTTGAAACATCAACTAAATAAAATAGCATGGAAATAGAGGCAGCAGAACTAAGCCAATCGAAGTTTTTTACACTGTCCGTGTGCTTCTTTTCATTTTCCCATGCACGCGCAGGCCACCGTAGCGCAGAGAGAATTCTGGCTAGACCATCAGAAACAATTTTCAGCGGTGGTTTTCCCCTCCCAATGGTGGCAACATTTGTGAGATACTATTCCATGTAAAATTTCTCTACAAAGAGGTGTCGCACTGTGGCATGCCGTTCGGACTCGGCTATAAAAAGGAGGCCCCTTATTGTTGAGATTTAACTTGAATCGGACTGCACTCATTGATGTGTAAGAAGTTTGCTCCTATTCCTAAGTGGAATGTTCATGGGCAAAATATGCAAAAAATCAAAGACTTCCTTAAGATAATTAGAATTTTTAACAGTTTTAGTATGCCCAACACTGTTCTAAAGTCTCTTTTTCGTCGATGTTTCCAGCTTCTGTCGTGAATATCTATCACAATGTGGGGGTTTTGACCGTCACAAAGTTGGGGGTTTTAACCATCTGTCAGGATCAGGGGCTAAGGGTCTGTTTCTGAAAAATAAGAATAAGAATAAGCTTTTATATCGCTAAAGACTTACCCACAGATACCAGTTCCCCTGAAATGTGTAACGTAATTCCCTGGGATATCTTTGTGTCCCAACACCCGAAAGAGGTGAATTTTAATCTCGTTGAGAAATCTGCAACAGTCAAGATCAGTTCTGGAATTCAAAAAATATGCTCCCCAGACATTTAATGAAGAAATATCTGGGAAGAAATTCCTGCCAATTGCCGTAATGACATTATTACATACTCATTGCAACACTTAACTGCAACGATGGGGAAACCTTCTCGACTTATGCTATGTATAATCCACAATGCCTGGAACATCGAGCATTTTTTCAAGGATAACAAACTCCCTCAGCCCCGAAGCAATGATGGCTGCAATTTGTCTAATCACAATGTTCAGAGGAATTAAGTGTGGCATTAAATTCAGTGCATCAGATATTGTCGTCCTAAGTGCGGCTGTGATGTACAAGCCATCCCTTGGATCCGGTTGAGTATTGAACAGTTGGTGGAATTTTGAAGAGCCGTCCATCAGACAACAACACCATATAGCAGTTTAGGTCTGACAACTGTAGTGTATACCCAGTGCATGACACGCGGTTAAACCCCCAACTTTTGCCAATGGCTCTCTTGCAGGAGCCCTTTTGACAGCCCGAAAAAAAAAATTCGTAGAGCCGAGGTGACCAACTTTGAAGTCCCACCTCCATTGGTGGGACTTCTAAGGACATTTTGAATATAAGCTGGATAGCACCTCAGCTATAACCACGTAAAATTTCATGAAGATATCTCTATCCGTTCCAAAATGGCAGACTTATTTCCACTTATATATTTTTTCCCCATCCCTCTGTGCGTCATAGGCACTTAGTATTTCCGCTCGATACCGGTGATTGTCCGCGACTACTTTGTATGAAGCAGCTACTTTGTATGAAGCGTTCCACTATCCGCGACCTGTGGACACGCCCGGTAGTTCGTGATAACAACGAACACCACACAGATCAAAGTTGCAACCCGTTGTGTGCTGACAATTATCCAGTCCCAGGATGTTGTTGTAGCAGAGTTTTGTGATTCAGATTCATGAACTCTACGACTAAAATGAAGTGCGTACAAAAGGTTCTGAATCTGAGTGGAATGGGTCTCACTGGGTAGTTAAATAGACTACATGTGTCATGTGGTCCCGGTGGAGAAGGGTATTCTATAGTCGGTTGTGCCAAAATTTAGTCTCTCCTTACTGGTTTACAATATGAGAATTTGTCTTGAAGAAGTGGAATCAGCAAATGAATGAGGCTTCGAGGGTCTTAGAACATTGGTGTATTGGTTAATAAACGTATGGACTATGATCCTCGTAAAATTCTTAGACGATTTAAGGATGTCCTTGTATCTGTCCGTCTGTTGTAATCATCACGCTACAGTCTTCAAAAATTTAGATATTTAGCTGAAATTTGGCGCAGACCCGTATTTGTATACCCTCCACCATAGGATGGGGGGTATACTAATTTTGTCATTCTGTTTGTAACTACTCGAAATATTCGTCTGAGACCCCATAAAGTATATATATTCTTGATAGTCGCGACATTTTATGTCGATCTAGCCATGTCCGTCCGTCCATCCGTCCGTCTGTCTGTCGAAAGCACGCTAACTTCCGAAGGAGTAAAGCAAGCCGCCTGAAATCTGGCACAAATACTTCTTATTAGTGTAGGTCGGTTGGTATTGTAAATGGGCCATATCGATCCATGTTTTGATATAGCTGCCATATAAACCGATCTTGGGTCTTGACTTCTTGAGCCTCTAGAGGGCGCAATTCTCGTCCGATTTGATTGAAATTTTGCACATAGTGTTTTGTTATGATATGCAATAACTGTGGCAAGTATGGTTCTAATCGGTCCATAACCTGTTATAGCTGCCATATAATCCCATCTTGGGTCTTGACTACTTGAGCCTCTAGAGTGCGCAATTCTTATCCGATTGGAATGAAATTTTGCACGACGTGTTTTGTTATGATATCCAATAACTGTGGCAAGTATGGTTCTAATCGGTCCATAACCTGATATAGCTCCCATATAAACCGATCTTGGGTCTTGACTTCTTGAGCCTCTAGAGGGCGCAATTCTCGTCCGATTTGACTGAAATTTTGCACATAATGTTTTGATATCACTTTCAACAACTGTGCAAAGTATGGTCCTAATCGGTATATAACCTGATATAGCTGCCATATAAACCGATCTTGGGTCTTGACTTCTTGAGTCTCTAGAGAGCGCAATTCTCGTCCGATTTGATTCTGCACATAGTGTTGTAATATAACTTCCAACAACTGTGCAAAACATGGTCCTAATCGGTCCATAACCTGATATAGCTGCCATATAAACCGATCTTGGGTCTTGACTTCTTGAGTCTCTAGAGAGCGCAATTCTCGTCCGATTTGATTGAAATTTTGCACGACGTGTTTTGTTATGATATCCAATAACTGTGGCAAGTATGGTTCTAATCGGTCCATAACCTTATATAGCTGCCATATAAACCGATCTTGGGTATTGAGTTCTTGAGCCTCTAGAAAGCGAAATTCTCATACGATTTGGCACAAATTTTGTACAACGGCTCCTTCCATGGCCTTCAACATACGTGTGCAATATGGTCAGAATCGATCTAAAGCTTGATACAGCTCCCATATGAACCGATCTCCCGATTTCGCTTCTGGTTTTTTAATACGCAGGGTAAGTTGGTGGGCCATAACGGGACATATTGGATATAGCAGCCAAATAGACCGATCTGCAGATTTAAATTCTTACGCCTATAAAAGCCACCTTTTTCGCCCGATTTCGCTGAGATTTGAAACAGTGAGTTGTGCAAGGAGCACCGACATGCGAACTGAATATGGTCCATAACGGACCATATTTGCATATAGCTGCCATACAGCATGATCTGCCTATTTAGGGTATAAACCCCAGAACAAGCGCATCTCGTTATCCCACCTGAATATGGTTCAGATCGGATGTAGGGTCTGGGGCTCATAAAAGCCGCATTTTTTACTTGATTTCACCGAAATTTGAAAAAAGTGAGTTGTTTTAAACCTCCCAACGTCCGACCTAAATATGGTCCAGATCGGATCATATTTAGATATAGCTGACTTATAGACCGATGTTCCAATTGAGGGTATTAAACCCATAAAACAAGCATTTATTACATGATTTCGTTGAGATGTGAAACAGTGAGTTGCTTAAAGCCTCGTGTTATCCTTCCCGAGTATGATCCAGATCGGACCATATAGAAATATAGCCTCCATATGTAGATTTTCCTATTTAGGGTCTCATTTCCATACAAATCAGATTTATTGCCCGATTTTGCTGAAACAACGGCTTCTATAAGTGTTCTCGGTACCTGAATCAAATATGATCCAGTCCAGCCCATATTTGGATATGACTATGGATAATGTAGTGGAGTTATAATAAAATAGGATGATGAATATATCCATGGTGGTGGGTATCCAAAGTTCGGCCCGTCCGAACTTTATCTTTTTTTCTTCTTTTGGTATGAATTATATATTTCAAATAATTATTATTATTACAAAAATTGAGGCTTCCATGAATATCAATTTTTTTTTACTAACTGACCCACATACATACATGACAGCTTTCTATGTCGTGTCTATGTCTTAAGAAAATCTATGGAATTTTTAGTTAGTAATTTTTCCAATTCATGCTCTTCCATGTCCATCTACCTTCCATTGAGGTTAGCTGCTGCAGCAGCTAAAACTTTCTGTCATTTCTCTCTCTCTCTCACCCTGGTTGGCTTGTGTAGTAAAAGTTTGATGTCTCTTTTTTCTTGGTATGAATGGTAGGCGTAGCCCACAAATGGAATGCATCGATAAGTAAGTTGGTCGATGTTTGAAACATTTTCGATTGTCGTAGCATTTGAGGGAAGTTTGTGGGTCGCTAACTTTTGAATTGATGTACAGCCAAAATACCAAGAGTGACAGAATGCGGCTTTACTTTTGGCATTCATGTTCGGTTTTATTTTAGTCGAGTTTAAAACAATTCGTTTTTAGCATTAAGGAATTGTAACATCATGGAGATGATGTGGCACAGTATTCAGGGAAGCAAAATGAAATAATTGACCGGTTGATGTAAATACAATAAATGATAGAGTCACAAAAGCATGAAGGAGAGAGTAGCAAAAATCGTAAATAGTAGCAGTAATTTGCAAATGCAAATTTGCATAGGTGTATAAAAATCAGAACCGATTTTTATGAAATTCTTCTATAGTTTCAAGAGTAATATGCGTATTCCTTATGCAAAGAAGGGCTATCAAAAGTTTTTTTGTTTGAAGCATCTAAAGATTGATTTTTTAAGAGCTATAGAAAAGTTAAAAACAAGAACACATAAAGCTCAAAAAAAAGGATGAACTCTTTATTTGAATCGATAGTACGGGTCATATATTTTTAATATTTGAGGATTATTTCATGCATATGTCAAAATGTCCATCCGCTTAGTCCAATTTTGGCATACTCCTTCCAACATTTCGGTCGGTCTCTCACAAATAAATTCTTCATATTGTCTTCCAAGGTGTCAATTGTCGGTATAGACATGAGCTTTAACATTTAAAATTTTAAAATTTTTTCAAAATTCTCACATAACATAGCCCCACAAAAAGTAGTCTAAAGGTGTTAAACCGCACGATCTAGGTGGACCGGTCCCAAACATGAAACACAATTTTCGCAGGATCTAGGTGGCCAACTGACCGGTCCCTAACATGAAATAAAATTTTCACCGAACTCGCCTGTCAATAAATCAATCGCTACGCGTGCTGTGTGGTATGTTGTACCGTTTTATTGACACCACATGTCCTGCAAGTCAAGCTCTTACATTTTGAGCAAAAAAGTTGGATATCATCTCACGAGAGCGCTCACCATTCACAGTTACATAACGATACTCATCATCTTTGAAGAAGTACGCTCCAATGATGCCACCAGCCCATAAACCGCACCAAACTGTGACTCTTTCTGGATGCGTTGGTAGCTCTTGCAATGCTTACCCATTGAGCCCAAAAAAAGGTGGATCTTCCATCTTTCCTAGAGCCTATTTCCCCAAAAATTCTGCGTTGCAGTATGTCGTTCGGCTTCAATTTTTGAACCAGCTGTATTTTGTAAAGCTTCTTACCTAAATCCATCTGCTTCCACGTTCTGTTTTCCACGTTGTTGAGTAGCAGAGACCCAATTGATGTCAACGGCGACGAATCAATAATAGATGGTCATCATAAACACTGGCCGATAAAGCTACGATATTTTCTTCAGTTCGCACTGTACATAAGCGTGTTGGTGGTTAAATGTCCAACAATGTTTGGTATGAAATTTAGTCACAATAGCCCAAATAGCCGCTTCAGTGGGTCAATTCAACTGATCATAAAATGGAAGAAGCGCGCGATTAATTTTCTTAACAGAGCACGCATTTTGAAAACAAAATTCAATAATTTGCAAGCGTTGTTCGTATGTAAGACGTTAAATTATAGACCTAACTGAAGATGTTTGACAATAAAACAAAACATGAAACCTGTGTAAGCTGTTTAAACCAGTTTTTCCATAAAGATAATAGCTAAAAAATCACCAGTGGCGCGGCGATCGGCCTTGAGTCTTTTATTGGCCAAGACTTTATATCGAGAGATCCGTCTATATGACAGGTATTTCCAAATCTGGACCGATCTGGGCCAAATTAAAGAAAGATGCCGAAGGGCTAAGGGCTATCGGACAATAAATGCGCCATTTATGGTACTAAGACCTCAAATCGACATATCTGTATGTACAGCAGCTACATCCAAATCTGGACCGATCTGAACCAAATTGAAACATGTATAGACAGGCCGACCCTTAGGAACCCGCCAGGGTTCAAGAAGTCAATACGGGAGATCGGTTTATATGTGAGCTATATCAGGTTATTGACCGATTTGGACCGTAATTGGCACTGTTGTTGAAAGTAATAGGAAAACACTCAATATTAGCCAAAACTTGTGGCATGTAAGCGCTCAAAAAGTCAAATCGGGAGATCAGTTTATATAGGAGCTACATCTAAACCTGGATCAATGTGGCTCATTAGCAATCTCCGATGATTAAATATGTGTGCAAAATGTCAAGCGGCTAGCTTAATGCGATCGACCGCTATCGTGATTTTGTCAGACGGACGGACAGAACGTCGAGACGATCAAGAATATGTATACGCTATGGGGTTTTCGACGAATATTTCGAGGTTTTACAAACGGAATGACTAGATTAGTATACTCTCACCCCATGGTGGTGGGTATAAAAAGATTTCGGCGAATCAGACAAGAAATGCGCCGTTTATGAGCCCAAGACCTTAAATCGGCAGATCAGATCCGTACTATCGATCCGAACCAAATCGAAAGAAGATGTCGAAGGGCCAAACACAACTCACTTTCCCAAATTTCATCAAAATTTGGATAAGAAATGTGGCTTTTATGGGCCTTAGACCTTAAATCGACAGATCTCTTCGATCGTCCTCGAACTTAACCTGCCTATTTTTGAAGACTGTAACGTGATTTCAACAGACAAACGGACAGACGGACGGACGGTTATGTCCGTAGCTAGAACGCCTTTGACTTTTACGACGATCAAGAATGCATACAAAATGAATAAACCCCCATCCTTCGTTGGTGGGTATAACAAGCAAAACCGGGTTAAGTTCGACCGGAGCGAATCCTATATACCCTCCACTATGGGTCGCATTTAGCACGTTCTTTCGAGGATTTTTTTTCATATATATAGGAGATACTCGTGCAGGTGGGCAAGTCGTGGACATAAGAAGTCATACTAAATAATATTTTTTTAATTTCAGCCGAATAATTGCACCCCCTTAAGGCTCAAGAGGAGCGACGGAATCGCAGAGGTAAGCATGTCCACCTGTGACGTTAAACGCCTGGGTTCAAATCCTGACAAGAACTTTAGAAAAAGTGTCGCACTTCGGCATACCGTTCGGACTCGGCCATAAGAAGAAGACCCCTTATTATTGAGCTTCAACTTGAATGGGAGAGCATTCATTGATAGGTGAGAAGTTGGTCCCTGTTCCTTAATGAATTGTTCTTGGCCAAATATGCATTTTCTAAAGCTCAAGAAGTCAATTCAGGCCGTCGGTTTGTATGGAAGCTATATCATGTTATAAATCTATTTCGACCATACTTGCCACGACTGTTGGAAGCTACAGCAAAACTATACCTGCAAAATTTCTGCCAAATCGGGTAATTGACCCTTCTAAAAACTCAAAAATCAAATCTAAAGAAGGACTGATATGGTAAGAATATAAGATTATTAACCGATTTAGACAATATTTGACAAAGCTGTTGAAAATCAAAAATGAACACCTTATGCGAAATTTCAGCCAAATCGGATAAGAATTGTGCCCTCTAGAGGCTCAAGAAATCAAGATCCGATTTCAGTTTATATAGCAGTTGTATCAAAACATGGAGCGCTATTATCTATTTACAATACTAACCGACCTATACTAGCAGGGAGTATTTGTAGCTTTACCCCTTAGAAAGATACCGAACTTTTGACAGACAGACAGACGGACAGACAGACGGACGGACAGACAGACGGACAGACAGACGGACAGATAGACGGACAGACAGACGGACAGACAGACGGACAGACAGACAGACTGATGGACAGACTGGCTGACGGAGGGACAGACAGACAGACAGACTGACGAACAGACTGATTGACTGACGGAGGGACAGACAGGCAGACGGACGGATAGGCGGGCGGACAGACATGACTAAATCGACTTAGAATGTTAAGACGATCAATATTTCGATGTGTTATAAACGGAATAACAAAATTAGTATATTCTCATCCTATGGTGGAGGGTATAGCAATAAAAAAAAGCAAAAACCAAAGACAAAACTAAAACGCTTCTAAGCAAAACAGCTGTTGAGTAATAACGAAACATTCAAAATGGCCGATCTCAACAGCATAAGTTTGCGACATGCGTTCCAATATAACTGAATAAAATTGACAAGTAATAGCGTGCTAAGTTCGGCAGATCCGAATCTTATATACCCTCCACCATTGATCGCATTTGTTGAGTTCTTTTCCCGGCATCTCTTTTTAGGCAAAACAGGATATTAGAAAAGATTTGCTCTGCTATTAGAGCGATATCAAGATATGGTTCGGTTCGGACCACAATTGAATTATATGTTGGAGACCTGTGTTAAATGTCAGCCAATTCAAATAAAAATTTGCGACGTCAAGAGGCTCAAGAAGTCAAGATCCCAGATCGGTTTATATGGCAGCTATATCAGGCTATAGAACGATTCAGACCATAATAAACACGTATGTTGATGGTCATGAGAGGATACGTCGTACAAAATTTCAGGCAAATGCGACCTCTACCGGCTCAAGAAGTCAAGATCCCAGAACGGTTTATAAAGCAGCTATATCAGGTTATTGGCCGATTTGATCCTTATTTGGCACAGTTGTTGAAAGTCATAATAAAATACGTCATGCAAAATTTCAGCCAAATAGAATAGGAATTGCGCCCTCTAGAAGCTCAAGAAGTCAAGTCCCCAGATCGGTTTATATGGCAGCTATATCAGGTTATTGACCGATTTGGACCTAATTTAGCGCAGTTGTTGGAAATCATAGCGAAACATGTCGTGCAAAATTTCGTACAAATCGAATAAGAATTGCGCCCTCTAGAGGCTCAAGAAGTCAAGACCCAAGATCGGTTTATATGGCAGCTATATCAGGTTATTAACCGATTTGAACCATACTTGGCACGGTTGTTCGATGTCATAACAAATCACGTCGTGCAAAATTTCATTCCAATCGGATAAGAATTGCGCCCTCTAGAGGCTCAAGAAGTCAAGACCCAAGATCGGTTTACAGTGCATCTATATCAAAACATGGACCGTTATGGCCAATTTACAATCCCAACCGACCTACACTAATAAGAAGTATTTGTGCAAAATTTCAAGCGGCTAGCTTTACTTCTCCGAAAGTTAGCGTGCTTTCGACAGACGGACGGACGGACTAGTCTAGCTAGTTCGACTTAAAATGTCATGACGATCAACAATTTATATACTTTATGGGGTCTTCGACGAATATTTCAAGGAGTTACAAACAGGATGACGAAATTAGTATACCCCCATCCTATGGTAGAGGCTATCAAAATGGAATACAAGTAGCCCATGAAAATTAAAAATTCATGATACTCCTTAAATAAACCCATATTGCCTTCAACCGTGCTATGTACAGCAAACATTCATGAATATTTTCCATATTAAACCAACATCTTGGCTGCACTATCAATATCACATGTCAAAATCATTGTTTTCTCTCACCAACAAATCGCACAATTTTCTGTTTCTAATAGCCTCACAACATGGCAATTCATTCCAGTTAAGTGCGTTCAACATGGCTAAAATTTCGAGGTATTTTTCCCGGAATTCATTTCATAGACACTGTTGTCATGTTCAATCCAACGATGGTTGTCTGGATGGGTTACATCCGTGGTAAGTTGATAGTTTCTGCAGAGCAGAAAGCGAACGGAGTTGGATGGCTGCTGATAGTTTTCAATTTGATTTCTTTGGTTTGGACTAGTTCCTTAGATGAGACCACAGCATATCACAGTGTTACCAATTATGCAGTGGAAGATGGTATGAATGTGGAGACCCGCTCAAGGGGCCTTTGGGGACAATTCAGCAATGTTAGCCATATAAATACATTTTTTTAGAAAAATAATACAACTCATATCCATAAGACTGGAGAGAGTGAAGAAAGCAAGTCTACTTGGTGACATATTGGTGAAATGACTGTTTGTTTACAGCCATCCTAAATAACCAGTCGGCGAATGAGATACTTAATGCAACTCACCTCTTGTAATGCATTACAATGTTCCCTCTTTCAAAGCTATCAACGTTTGACCAACCGCATCACAGCTAAAACCTAATCGCTTGCAGATGTCTACGTCCGCAGATCCCATACATCCGAAAAATATAATCAAATAATGATAATCTAAAGTTCTATGTAAAAATCAAAATTCCTATGACGCTCAACGCGAAGTCAAGAAAGGGCGAATTGCAAGATTTTCATTAAAAGACAATTACAGAACATATAAGAGCGTGATAAGTTCGGCCGGACCGAATCTTATATACCCTCCACCCTGGATAGCATTCATCAAGTTCTTTGCGCGCTATCTCTTTTTGGGCAAACAAAGAATATTGAAAAAGGACTGCTATGCTATTGGAGCTATAACAAGTTATATTCCGCTTCGGACCATAAATGAACTGAATGCTAAACATTGTGGCTCAAGAAGTCAAGATCCAAAATCTGTTTATATGACAGCTATACCAGATTATGAACCGATTCGAATCATACCTATCACAATTGTTGGAAGTGATACCAAAACACTACGTGCAAAATTTCAGTCAAGTTGGATGAGAATTGCGCCCTCTAGAGGCTCAAGAAGTCAAGACCCAAGATCGGTTTTTATGGCAGCTATATCAGGTTATAAACCGATTTGAACCATACTTGGCACAGATGTTGGATATCTTAACAAAATACGTTGTGCAGAATTTCATTCCAATCGGATAAGAATTGTGCACTCTAGAGGCTGAAGAAGTCAAGACCCAAGATCGGTTTATATGTCAGCTATATTGAAATTTTTTCCGATTTGAACCATACTTAGCACAGTTATTGGAAGTGATACCAAAACACCAAGTGCAAACTTCAGTCAAATCGGATAAGAATTGCGCCCTCTAGAGGCTCAAGAAGTCGAGACTCAATATCGGTTTATATGGCAGCTATATCAAAACATGAACCGATTTGGCCCATTTACAATCCCAACCGACCTACACTAATAAGAAGAATTTGTGCAAAATTTCAAGCGGCTAGCTTTACTCCTTCGAAAGTTAGCGTGCTTTCGACAGACAAACGGACGGACGGACAGACGTGGCTAGATCGACTTATTTTGTCATGACGATCAAGAATATATATACTTGATGGGGTCTGATACGCCTATTTCGAGGTGTTACAAGCAGAATGACGAAACTAGTTTACTCCCATCCTATGTTGGCGGTTATAAAAGTATAGTATGCACCTTAACTTTCCCTAATTTCACAATCACATCTCTCACAATCTCTTAACTTGACGCGTATTATAACGCAAGCTGTACTGCAGAAGTGCAAAAGACGCTAGAGAGGGTTATCGACGCCTCTCTAACGTCTTATCGGCCACCGTAACAGAGCTTAGCATGTTCGCCTATAATACTGAAAACCTAGATTCGAATCCTGGCGAGAAAATCATAAATACATTTCAGCTGTGGTAATGCCCTCCTAATGCTGCCAGCATTTGTGAGGTACTATGCCACGTTTAAACTTCTCCCCAAAGAGGTGTCGCACTACGGCACTCCGCACTATGATGGAAATGGAAAAAAAAAACTGCCAAAATTAGGAATTTTTGATGTTTGGAGACTGCCCTGCACGAGGTTGTGCTTCAAATAGAAGAATACTTCGATGCCAAAACGTACACACTGGCGGTATGCATTGACATTGAGGGGGCTTTTAACAATGTGCGGACCGACACACTGATCCAATCCTTAAACCAGTACCGGGTGGACCCGGTCCTTAGAGACTAGATAAACCTTATGCTAAGGAACAGGTGGATACATTGTGTGTCCCATGGCATAAATATAAGGGAGAAAGTGACACAAGACATGCCACAGGGGGGAAATTTATCGCCACTCCTATGGGTGACCACCATAAATGACTTATTACGGATGTTGACTGAGGAGGGATTTGAGCCCGTCTGCTAGGCAGAGGATGTTACAATACCTCTAAAGGGTAAGAATCCGCATCAGCTAGGCAGAAGAGCCAAAAGGGTCATGCATATGGCATATGATTAGGCTAGATCCAGAGGTCTCAATGTTAACCCAGAGAAGACTGAAATATGCCCGTTCACGAGGAAGAAGAAGGTGACCCAATTTAACGCACCACGTTTCCTCAATAAGGTGATTTAGATATCTGTTAAGGTCAAATACTTAGGTGTGATCTTGGACAGGAAACTGAATTGGAAGTGACATATTCAGGAGCGTACTGAGAAGGCTCAAAATGGGCCCGATTCTGAGGATAGTCCATTGGCTCTACCAGTGGACCTTCATACGCCTCAGTAGTTTGGTGGGCTGCTTTGGAGAAAAAGTTCAACATAAGGACCATACAACAGATTCAGAGAACATCTTGTCTTGGCATAGGCGGAGCGATGAAGACCACGCCCACTAGGGCACATATATAGACATACAGATTAAATGTGAGGCAGCCACTACGGCTATGAGACTTAAGGAGATGGGAGAATGGATTGAGGATGGGAGCAGTTCATACCATAGCGGCATAATCGAGGCGACGGTAGGAAACCAGGAAGGAAGGGAAGAGGTCTCCAATCGGATACCTGTGATGAACCGTGAAGTCGAGTGCGAAGCTGCTATCGGCACAGTCATGGATTGACGCAACCCTAGTATTGCCGTCTGGAAGATCATGTTACACAGATGGATCAAAGCTAGAGGACAGAGTGGGCCTGGGGGTTTACATTGAGAACCCAGGGACTGACATCTGTTTTTGACGGTCCTGCAGGCGGAGATCCGGGCGATCAAGGAATGCGTGAAGTGGTGTGGTGTTAACGCGAGGACGTCGGCTGTGAACGTCTTTACCGACAGTAAAATTGACATAAGAGCAATAACAACCAGGACGGTAAGGTCACGAACAGTCTTGCAGAGTAAGAAGGAGATTAACGTCTTCCCTGAGGATGGCAAAATCCGGATCGTTTGGGTGCCGGGCCATCGCTGAGTAAGGGGGAATGAAAGGGCAGACAGTTTACCGGTGATGGCCGGAGGACTGTCGTCAATAAACTTAGTTAACCCGAAGCCACGCACTTCGACGCAGTCCGAAGATTTGGATATAGCTGCCATATAGTCCGATCTCTCGATATAAGGCTTTGGACCCATAAAAGGCGCATTTTTAGTCCGATTTCGCCGAAATTTGGGACAGTGATTTGTGTTAGTGTCTTCGACATCTCTCTGCAATTTGGCCCAGATCGGTTCAGAGTTGCCTATAGCTGCTATATAGACCGATGTCTCGATTTAAAGTATTGGCACATTTATAATCCGATTTCGTTCAAACTTGACACTGTGACTTGTGTTAGGCTTTTCGACATCCGTGTCTTATATGGCTCAGATTGATCTAAATTTGCATATGGCTACCGAAAAGTCCAATATTTTGTTTTGCAAACTTTAGCAATGATTTGTACTTATTAGACCACTCAATATCCATGTCGAATTTGGTCCAAATCGGATCATATTTCGATATAGCTGCTATTGTCGCATAAATTAAGCATTTTTCACCCAATTCTGACGAAAGGTGGTTTATATATATACCGATATATAGCTGCTATTGTCGCATAAATTAAGCATTTTTCACCCAATTCTGACGAAAGGTGGTTTATATATATACCCAAGGTGGTGGGTATCCAAAGTTCGACCAGGCCGAACTTAACGCCTTTTTACTTGTTTTGTATTTAGAGCGCACAACAAGCCGATCACTGGCTTAGGTGTATGTCCATAGTGGCGAGGAGGGGATTAATATCTGCACACTCTTTTCAACCTAACCATGCCTTGTTTAAACTTCTCCCCATAGAGGTGCCGCACGCCGGCACTCTGTTCGGTCCCGGCTATAATAGAAAAATCGTTAATAGCAGCCTTTTGTCTCTAAGCATGTTCTCCCAGCAAACAGCAACCTTTTGTAATGGCACAGAAGTAAGGCCTTGAAAATTCCGTCACTTGGACAATTGATGGATTTGGTATTCCAATATTGATGTACTGCCATGTGAGTTACTTTTGCTACTGCTGCTGCTGCAAGCACGGTCATTGCTCCTGCCATTATGGCAGAGCCTGTAAAGCGACTACGTTGTATATACATACTCTCTGTATATGTGTGTGAGTGACTGTGACTGTGCATGTGTTTGCTTTGTGTTTTACTGCCATATTCTGCGCTTGCCACAATAATCTTATTAGGAGTTAGTTGTTCGAACCTAATCAATTACCAACGTAATTACAAACTTTACTAATCTGCTTACGTTGTGATTCATAGCTTTGCGCGTTTGTAACGTATGTTTACTTCATATCCCAATAAATGCGTCACAACCGCCAACGACACGAACAATGCCGCATTAACACAAACACACATGCACACATTTCGATATACCCTCATTAACCATTTGGCAGGGATTTTATTCTTATCTACGTGTGTGTGTGTGTGTGTGTGTGTGAGAGAGTAAGTTTGAGCAGTTTAGTCCTGCATGAATTGATCCAATATTTGAGTTTGAGCAACTTCATCCAACTATGCTTAATGTGATGAGTTAAATTACGTATTTGAATGATTCTCACCATTTCCCATGCGGATGTTGCCCACTCTAAATGCAAGAGGATTGTTTAGGAAAATACTATAACGAACTTATCATACTCACACTCTCACACTTACACACAATAGTGAGTAAGTGTGAGAAACAACCAGAAAAGTGAGACGATACAAAACAAAAAAATATAATTAATAAAATTTGGAAGATAATTTTGTTTAGATAATTGCTTCAATTATATGATAGATCTTATTGAAGATTTATTAGGGAAAATTATGCTTGGAAAATGTTTTGGGGAAAAAATCCTTTTAGTTTTATACAGCTGAGGAGTGACCTTTTATTATAAAGCCGAAAGCAATTCGAGTGGAACAGGGTTACTTCTCTTGGGATAAGCTTCACAAAATTTCTATGTTCAGAAATTTCAGCAACACTTTGAATATTATCTCGCCTGAGACCTTGCCGACCGATATAGACGCTCTCTCTTTTCAGCCGTTTATATCAGTCTGGACTGAAAAGCAATCATACTGCCACTATAATAGAAAATTCTTGGAATTACCAGGTCATGGTTCTTTTTATCTCCAAGGTGAGATAAACAATCCAAAGTAGAATGAGGATGGGTGACTTGGGGATGTTGGAGACCAAGCAATAGTTCTTGGCTTTAGTTATTGGCCTTCCTTCATCACAAATGTGGACACTAACCTCATTTGAGATGTTCGGATGGTCGATCTATATGACAGCTATATCTGAATATGGTCTGCATACATGCACCTATGCCAGTAATCGGCTTGTTTTGCGCTCAAAATACTAAAAAGTAACCTCGGAAAAGAAAATCTAAGTTCATGCTACTAACAAAATCCATAATTGTTTTCCATGCCACGACCCTAAGTTGGTTCATGTGTGGTTTTGTATTCCCACCTAAGTGCCGGTATCTGTTAGACGAATGCATCAATTGCCGCACCCATTTTATATAAAAGAGCTCGTAGTCCTATGTGTCCCATTTTAATACCAATATCTACTGACCTTGGTTCTTACTTCCTTTCAGTAATAGCCTCGACTTCTCACGATCTGGGACCCCCCATAGGATTTTCGTCGTCCTATCGACTGTTTCGCTGTTCCACAGGGTTACATGCGCATTTGTCGCCCACTCCCCTAACTCGGACTGCGTCGACCCGAAAGGTTAACCAAGTTTATTGACGGCAGTACTCTGGCCTTCACCACCAAATCATCGGCCCTTTCACTCCCCCTTGCTCCGTTATAGCCTGGCACACAAACGATGCGGATTTTGCCATCCTCAAAGAAGGCGTTAAACACCTTCTTACATTGCAAGACTGTTCGTGACCTTACCGTCCTGGTTGTTATTGCCCTTATGGCAATTTTACTGTCCGTAAAGATGTTCGCACTCGACGTCCTCGGGTTAGCACTTCACCACCTCACGCATTCCGTGATCGCCTATAGGACCGTATTATGGTCAGACAGTCTAAAACAGATCTCAGTTCCTGGGTTTACAATGTAAATCTCCAGGCCTACTCTGTCCTCTAGCTTTGATCCATCCGTGTAACATGATCTTCCAGATGGCAATACTATGGTTCTGTCAAACCAAAAGTGTGTGTGCTGGCAGCAGTATGGTATGAGCTGCTTCCATTCTCCCATCGCCTAAAGTCTCATAGCCGCAGTGGCTGCTTCACACTTAATCCGTATGTCAATGGATCGGGTATCAAGAATAGTCTCCAGTGCCCTAGTGGGCGTGGTTGTCTTACACCGCCCATGTGAAGACAACATAGTCTCTGATCCTATTGTATAGCAATACTATAGCAGTCCACCAAACCACTGAGGCGTAAGTAAGTATTGGTCTAATTACGCTTGTAGAGCCAGTGGACTATCCTAGTTCATGCTTCGCCTTTTATGGTCTTTAGGGCCTAAAGCTGAATATTGGTCTCTATGGCAGCTATATCGAAATATGGCCCGGTCTGGACCATTTTCGGAACTGATTCAAATTTCAGCGAAGTCGGGTAATAAATGCGCCTGTTGTAAGCCTAAGACCCAAAATCAGCAGATCCGTCTATATGACAGCTATATCCAAATATGCTCCGATATGAACCATCCTTGGTTCGGATATCGACGGGCATAATAAAACTCACTGTTCTGAGTTTCAGCAAAATCGATTAATAGATACGCCTCTACAGGTTTAAGGCCCTAAATCGGCATATCAGTCTATAAGGCGGCTATACGTAAATATCGTCCGATATACACCATATTCGTGTCGGATGTCGAGGTCCCTAGTGCAACTTACTCTTTCAAATTTCAGCACAATTGGGGAATAAATGAGCGTTTTATTGTCTTTAGACCCTAATCGGTCTCTAAGGCAGCTCAATCTAAATAAAGCCCGATCTTGAGCATACTCGGGACAGATTTTGAAATTCTTGACACAACTCACTTTTTTAAATTTCAGCGAAGTTGGGCAATAAATGCGCCTGTTATTGGACTAAGACCCAAAATCGGCAGATCGGTCTAAATGGCAGCTAAATCCAAATATAGTGAATATATCCCCTATTCTATGGTGGTGCGTATAAAAACTGATTCCCCTATGTGATTTGCGTATCTGCACCTGTAATGTCCGAGTTTGCTCGCCTAAGGAGCTAGACGAGTATCGCCACCTCCACAACAACAATGGTGCAGTGTACGCACTGGCGAATGTATTGAAGAAGTACAGGGTTTACATAACTGCCATACAGAATGTACGATGGCTCGGGAAGGGCTCCACAACAGCATCGAGAGGTGATTCCCTTTATTATAGCTGCCATGAAATGAGACATGAATTTGGCTGTGGATTTGTGGTTATTCCGAGAGTGGAACACCTTGTCTACAGGTTTCCTCCGGTGGATGAGAGGCTAACCAAAATCTGCATAAAGGCAAAATTCTTCAACATCAGCCTTATTTGCGCCCATGCCCCGGCGGAAGATAAGGACGAACAGACCAAGGATATTTTCTTCGAGCTCCTAGAAAGATAATATGACCGCTGTCCCGACCATGATGTTAAAACCGTTCTGGTAGTCTTAAATGCGAAAATAGCGAAGGAAAATATCTTTGGTCCAACAGTAGCAAAAATTTATGCTACACGAAGAACCTCCCGATGATGTATTGGGGCTAATAGACTACGCCGCGGCAAATAACATGGTAGTTAGCAGCACCAGATTCCAGCATCGAAGAATTCACACGCCCTCATGGCCGTCACCCGATCAAAACACGAGAAACCAAATAGATCATGTTATGATAAATTAAAGGCATTCAACCAGCGGATCATTACCTTGTTGCAGCAAAGGTTCACACCCGTCTTAGGGTGGCGAGAAACGGCAACGGCATTCCCAACTCAGCGGTCCCAATTGCTTGAATTGAAGAAAGCACTGTCCAGATAGTATAGCAGCGCAATGGCAAACCATTGCCAACTCCATGAAAAAAACAGCAACTTCCGTACTTGGGTACTAAAAGCCTCCCCCAAGTAACCCATAGTACGACCAGGAGTGCCAGAAAGTAACTGAAGCCAAGAATGCGGCATACAGGGCAACCCAGCAACCAGTACCAACGAGCCAGATGGAGAAGTATTGAGAGAAAAGGAGCGAGGAGAAACGTTTATCCCGCATGAAGAAGAAGGATATGGATGGACGTGAATGTAAGTGAATTGCGATGTACAGGAGTCAGAATGAAGTGCGGAAATTCTACCAAAGAAGCAAACATCAAACCGATGGCTCTGATACAGGCACATCCTCGTGCAGAGACAAAGAAGGAAATCAGTTAACTGATACAGATAGTGTGCTAAGGATATGGAAAGAACATTTTACCCAACTGCTAGTGTCCCTCGATGGCGGAGAAGAGAATACCGCAGAACCAATCCCTGATGATGGTATAGAATGTTAACCTCCAAGTCATAATGAGGTCCAAATAACTGTGACCCGGCTGAAGAACAACAAAGCAGCAGGAGCCGAATGGTTGCCGGCTGAACTGAAAGATCAGAGGCGACACGGTGATAAGACGTATGCACAACTTATCTGCCCAATCTGGCTAGAAGAACGCATACCCGATGATTGGAACCTCAGCATCCTCTGTCCCGTACACAAGAAAGGAGAAAAGACGGAATGTGCCAACTACAGAGGAATAAGTTTCGTCCCCATCGCATACAAGATACTCTCGAGCATACTGTGTGACAGATTAACACCTAAATTCAATGAGATAATTAGGCCCTATCAATGCGGCTTTAAACATGCTAAATCTACCATAGACCAGATATTCACATTGCGCCAAATCCTGGAAAAGATCCGAGAAGGATAAATCAGCACTTCCCATCTCTTTGTTGACTACAAAGCCGCTTTCGATAGCCCTATGCGTTCAAAGGTATTTAAAGCCATGTCTGAGTTTGGTGTCCTTGTAAAGTTAGTAAGACTCTGCAGGATGGCACTTGCTGAAACACGTTCCTTAGTAAGTAGAGGAAAGAATATCTCCGAGCCATTCAATATCAAACGAGGTTTCAGGCAAGGAGACAGATTATCGTGTGATCTCTTTAAAATACTGCTGGGGAAGATTGTAAGAGAAGCAGATGTGAATAGATATGACACACTACTCACAAGAGAATGCATGCTACTTGCCTATGCCGACGACATCGATATCGTAGGTCGAACATCGGAAGTAGTAACTGCTGGAAATGGGTTTCACAGTAAATGGAAATAAGACGAATGGATGGCATAAACTCCCAAAACACCTCGTATAACCGATTAGATAAAGAAAATGGAGTATGTTATGAAGTACAACTTTAAGATAGTCAGCAACTTTATTTACCTCGGAACCGACGTAAGCGAAACATACGACACCAGCTTTGAAATATTGGGTTGCCCAAAAAGTAATTGCGGATTTTTTAAAAGAAAGTAAATGCATATTTAATAAAACTTAGAATGAACTTTAATCAAATATACTTTTTTTACACTTTTTTTCTATAGCAAGCTAAAGGTAACAGCTGAAAACTGACAGAAGAAAGAATGCAATTACAGAGTCACAAGCTGTGAAAAAATTTGTCAACACCGACTATATGAAAAATCCGCAATTACTTTTTGGGCAACCCAATATAAGGAACATATGCTACATTGGATTGAGCAAGCAGCTGAGGAGTAAAGTCACTTTCTTAACAGAGCACGCATTTGTATAATAAAATTCAATAATTTGCAAGCGTTGTTCGCTTGTAAGAGGATTCATGGTTAAATTGTAGACCAAAATATGAAACTTGCGTGAGCTGTTTAAACCAGAGTTGCCAAACCAGAGTTGTATAGTAATCATCCTTTACTATACAACCGATTGTAGATAGCAATATCTGACACTCAACAAAGAAATGAGCCTTACTGACGCTGGAGCACTTTTAGGTTTCAATCAGAAGGCATACATTATCACAGGCAGGTAATCTAAGTAACTGTATAAAAATCTTTGCTGTGGTACCGCCTCCTGATCTCAAACAGCTAAGTTGCTAACCCTTCGGCTCCAAATGCCTTGATGTCTAAGAGCCGGTAGCAGATATTTAAAAC
Organism: Stomoxys calcitrans; assembly: GCF_963082655.1. Taxonomy (NCBI): domain Eukaryota; kingdom Metazoa; phylum Arthropoda; class Insecta; order Diptera; family Muscidae; genus Stomoxys; species Stomoxys calcitrans. Next base: position 63,184,715 of record NC_081554.1, on the reverse strand, counting down.
TTTTTAATTGAAAAATATTGGCTGCCTTTGTGAATATTTCAACGATATAAAACTGTATCTACAAAACGTGTCCTTGCTAAGGTAAGCTATACTGAAATGGCCATTACAAACTGTTCACCAATTCTTAATCGGCCAATATTCTTTGCTATCGAAAGAAAACCCCACCTGTTTTTTTTAACAAAATGATTGTGGAAGTTACATGTGTATATCGCTGTTGTAAGAACCCAACCCCTCTGCATGCTACATATCTATAAGCGTTATATCAAACCGGAAGCGATAATGTCCATATTTACGTATCCACTTTGATGCCCCAACACACGTAAATACATCCATCCTTTGCCATAAGTATTGCTTAACTCAAATAAGTGCATCGCGTATTGCTTTATTTCAAGCCATCCGTTTTACTCCTGCGCTATAGCAAAAACATATGAAAATCGATTTTGCCATTACATAAAGCTAAGCGCTGTCATGCGGTGACTTTGTTGTTTAGCATTGATACTGAAGGGACGCCAGTCTGTTCTCTTACAAATGAGAGCAAAAAAGTTGTAAATACCCTAATTAAAATACAAGCTAAGTCGAAAGAAGTAAAAGCGTGCTAAGTTCGGCCGGGCCGAATCTTATATACCCTCCACATTGGATCGCATTTGTCGAGTTCTTTACGCGGTATCTCTTTTAAGGCAAACAAAGAATATTGAATAAGAACTGTAATGCTATTGGAGCTATATCAAGTCATAGGTCCGATTCGGACCATAAATGAATTGAATGCTAAACATTGTGGAAGTTATTGTGGAATATTTCAGTCCATTCGAATAAGAATTGCGCCTTGTAGGGGCTCAAGATGCAAAATCGGGAGATTGGTTTTTATGGGAGCAGAATCAAGCCATTGAACGATTCAGACCATTTTAGACTCGTATGTTGAAGGTCATGAGAGAAGCCGTTGTTCAAAATTTCTGCCAAATCGGATAAAAATTCCGCCCTCTAGAGGCGCAAGAAATCAAGACCCAAGATCGGTTTATATGGCAGCTATATCAAAACATGGACCGATTGGAACCATACTTAGCACAGTTATTGGAAGTGATACAAAAACACCACGTGCAAAATTTCAGTCAAATCGGATGAGAATTGCGCCTTCTAGAGGCTCAAGAAGTCAAAACCCAAGATCGGTTTATGTGGCAGCTATATCAAAACATGGACCAATTGGAACCATACTTAGCACAGTTGTTGGAAGTGATACAAAAACACTACGTGCAATTTTTCAGTCAAATCGGACAAGAGATTCTCCATCTACAGGCTCAAGAAGTCAAGACCCATGATCGGCATATATGGCAGCTATAACAAAACATGGACCGAATTGGCCCATTTACAATCCCAACCGACCAACATTGATAGAAAGTATTTGTGCAAAATTTCAAGCGCCTAGCTTTACTCCTTCGAAAGTTAGCGTGCTTTCGACAGACAGACGGACGGACAGACATGGCTAGATCGACTTGAAATGATATGACGATCAAGAACATATATACCTTATGGGGTCTCAGATGCATATTTTGAGGTATTACAAACAGAATGACGAGATTAGTAGTATACCCCCATCCTCCATCCATCATCAGTCATCAGAAGAGTTATAAGAGAAACCTTCGGTACAAATTTTGTGAGGATCTGTTAACAAATTTCCAAATTATTGAGTATTATTCGAAATCGCATTAAAATATATAAGGGAGCTATATCGTCCTATTAGTCTGTCATCCTTTATGCTGAATACTCTTGAGGAGTTGATGGAAACATATCTTAGAGCTAAGACCCCTGGTCGCTTGTCGGAGGAAGATACAAGTTGCCTAAGCTGGCACCTGTCTCATTGGGAGGAGAGAATGTTCCCTTTACAGAAAGCGCAAAATACCTGAGTGTTTTGGAACAGGACAGGAAATTTAAATTAAAATCCAACATTTTGGAGAGGTCAAGAAAGGCAACTCTTGTCCTATACACCTGCAAGAGAGTCATTTGCAAAATTTGGAGTTTTAGACTGCCTGCCATGCATTGGATATATGATGCAGTTGTAACACCTATAATGCTATATAGTGTTGTGGTCTGGTGGACGGCGCTTCAAAAGTCCTCCTACTGCTCAATATTTAACCGGATCCAAGGGATAGCTTGTTTGTCTATCACAGCCGCACTTAGGATGACACCATCTGATGCACTGAATTTAATGCTACATCTTATGCCTCTGGACATTGTGGATAGACAAATTGCAGCGACCACTGGCGTGAGGCTAAGGGAGCTTTCTCTTTGGTCATTTGGCGGCTACGGACACTGTGTTATCCTTGATACTATATCCGATGTTCGAGGCAGTGTGGATTATACCCTATCTGAGCCGCTTTTTGATAAAAAGTACTGTACCACTATTCCTGATATCCCTGGTAACAGAAGTTAAATGGTTTCTATACGGATGGTTCCAAATTAAATGACTAGGTGGGCTTTGGGGTGTACTTTAAAGATGTAGAAATGATCATTTAAAAAATTTCCTGACCACTGCAATGTTTATTAAGCGCAATGTGCAATTAAGGAAGCTGCCTGGCTGTCTTCTCAGACATTACGTCCCTGGAGAACGTATTTCTGAACACAAAAACCACACGCTAAATAGTTCAAAATTCACCTGTTCTGGGTGCCGGGCCACAGAGATATCCGAGGGAATTGTAAAGCGGACGAGGTTGCGAGTTTTCAGTACCCGGCCCGAAGGACAACGAACGATAGATGGTTACAAAGAGGGGGCTGTGAAAATTCCGAAACTATGTGGTCTAATCTAAACTTGAAGAGGTCTACTGCTTTGTTCTCATTAGCAAGAACAGACGTCTCAGTCATTGTGTCCGTCATGACAGGTCACTGTCGAATAGGAAAACATGCTGACAGATTGAAGGTTGCCAGCACCGACTTTTGCAGAAGAAGAAGAGACTATAGAACAACTTCTGTGTGTGTCCCGCACTAGCAGTCAGAAGGAGTTCCACTTTAGGTTCTCATTTCTTTGAGAGCGTAGTTGAACATTCGCAACATTCTACCACAGTAATGGTGTAGGGTATAAAAACCGCATTTAAACCAAATTGAGGAAAAATGGTACGAATATTGGAAGTCATAACAGAACACCGTACCCAAAATTTCAGCCTAAACGGATACAAAATGCGGCTTTTTAGAACTCAAAAAGTCAAATTGGAGGATCCGTTTATATGGGAGCTATATCAGATTATAAACCGATTCTGACCGTGCGGAGTAATCGGCTTGTTGTGCTCTTTAAATACTTAAAAGTAACCTAAAAAAAAATTTCTTAGTTAGGAATTCCGTGCTTTTTACAAAATCCTTAATTGTTTTCCATGACACAACCCTAAGTTGGTCCATGTCTGATATTGTGTCTCCACCTAAGTGCCGGTATCTGTTAGAGGCGAAAGCCGGGCAATGACAAAGGAAATGCTCCAACGTCTCATCATCTTCCCCGCATGCTCTACACATGCTATCATTTTCCGCATTGATTTTACATAAGTGAGCTCGTAGTCCTATGTGTCCCGTTATAATACCAAAAGCTATAGTGACCTCCTTCTTACTTACTTTCAGTAATAGACTCGTCTTCTCATGATCTGGATCCCCCCATAGGATTTTCGCCATCCTACCGACCGTTTCGCTGTTCCACAATGTTGCATGCGCATTCGACGCCCACTCCCTTAACTCGAACTGCGTCGACCCGAAAGGCTTCGGGTTAACTCAGTTTATTGATGGTAGTCTTCTAGCCTTCACCGCCAAATCGTCTGCCCTTTCATTTCCCCTTAGTCCGTTATGGCCCGGCACCCAAACGATGCGTATTTCGCCATCCTCAGAGAAGGCGTTAATCCCCTTCATACACTGCAAGACTGTTCGTGACCTTACCGTCCTGGTTGTTATTGCCCTTATGGCAATTTTAATGTCTGTAAAGATGTTCACACTCGACGTCCTCGAGTTAACACCACGCATACCGCGATCGCCCGGATCTCCGTCTACAGGACCGTTTTATGGCCAGGCATTCTAAAAAAAATCTTAGATAGTGTACTCATACTGATACTGATATCTGATAATGGCGACGGTTTTATGATGCCATCTACTAAACAATTTGATTTTGGCAATTAGGTCACTCTTGCACTCAATATTTCTTGCCCAATGCATTGGTAATCACCATTGGTGTTCTCTATGTTATGTCTGTGTGTATGTGCAATATGACTTTTCTTAAAATGCTTTTGTATGTATGTATGAATACTTGCATCGATGCTTCATTAGTTCCTTCAATAAATGACCGTTGTTGGCACAATATCCTACATTGCTCGGTTACAATCCCCTTGTTTTTGGAGGATATTGCTATATCATTCTAAGGATTTGCACAGTGGTTGTAGACCAAAGAATAAAGGTCAAAATTTTTTTTACAAAATTAAAATGAGGTATCAAGTCTTTAAATGTCGATATTCGGTCTATATCGAAGCAAAGACAAATCTAGACTAAATTCGGCAGCGATGTCAAGGAGTTTACACCAACTCACTGTTCTAAATTTCAACTTATTCGGTTAATTAATACACTGTATGTAAGCCCACGGACTTAAATTGGGAGTGCGGCATTCCGAATATAATAACTGTACTTTCTAGCGAGACCATCAGGGAAAACTTTCAGCGGTGGTTTTCCCCTATGAATGTTGGCGACATTTGTGAGGAAATATGCTATGCATAGAAGTAATGTAAGAGCTTCTCCCCAAAGAGGCATCGAACTGCGGCACGCCGTTCGTTCCTCATCATTGAGCTTAAACTTGAATCGGACTGCACTCAATGATATGTGAGAAATTTGCCCCTGTTTCTTAGTGGCATGTTCATGCATTCCACTTCCAAATATCTTTCTTTTGAGTACCATATTGCTCCAATAGGTCTACTTGTCCGTTTGATGTGGCCTCAAGTTACTTGGCCCCCTGTATTATTATCAGAATCTTACTCTAATTCCAAAGACCTTTTATTTGGGTCCAATGTTGTTCCGATAGGTACACGTGTCCTGTTTAGGATATTTGGGGTTAATCTCCTCCCATTTACTTGGCCCATATACTTGTATTATCTGATTCGTACTCTTTGTTTAAAGACATTTCATTTACGGGTTTTGGGGGGATACGGCGGCCTCTGGATGCTTAGTTCCAAATATTCATATCAACAATCAACATTCATATCTAGAATAGTCTTTAGTGCCCTAGTGGGCATGGTCCTCATCGATCCGCCTATGCCAAGAAAACATGACAACATTCTCTGAACCTGCTGTATTATTCATCGCAGTCTTCATCGCAGTCCAGTAAGTGTAAGTAAGTATCGGTCTAATCACGCTCCTGTAGAGCCAGTGAACTATCCTCGGATTCAGGCCCCTTTTCAAGTTTAATTTCCTAAATGTGACACTTCCAATCCTGTCCAAGATCACTTCTAAATATTTGACCTTGTCAGATATCGAAATTGTTCTATTGAGAAAACGTGGTGCGTCAAATTGGCCCACCTTCTCATGAACAGGCAAATTTCAGTCTTCTCTGGGTTAACATTGAGACCCCTAGGTCTAGCCCAGTCGGACCGGGTCTTTGCGATAATGGTCTAAGGATTGGATCAGTGTGTCGTTCCGCACATTGTCAAAAGCCCCCTCGATGTCAATAAATACCGCCAATGCGTACGTTTTGGCATCGAAAGATTCCTTTATTCTATGCACAACCTCGTGCAGTCCAGTCTCCACCGAACTTCTCTTGACATAGACATGCTGGCTGTACTAAGTGCTCGCTTTTTATACTCTGGTGAGGCACACACACGTAGATCAGCTGTCGACAGTGTTGGCGTATTATTGTGTTCCCATCGTCGTAGTGTTACCACTATTGTGGTATTGCCATCTTTGTTCTGTTCACTGGCAGTTAACTTTGAAAATTTTCTGATTTGATTTGTAAGATGTGCGGTCAAAAACGGGCCAGCGACTTTTGTCCCCACAATCTTCTGCGATTTTTCTTCAATCTCTGACACCCTCCACTTGGTCACTTCATCGGAGTTTAGGTCTTTCCCTCTTTCGTTTTTTTTTTTTTTTATAAAAGAAAAAGACTTCTTTACTGGATCTTCTTCGTCCATTTGTCAATTCTTTGGCCGATAACTCTTCAAAGGCAAACTACGGGTAATGGTTAAGAACTGTTATTCTATTTCAGTTATACCAAGTTGTAGACCGCTTGGGGTCATACTTGGTTTGGTTGTAGGAGACCAGAGTGGAAGTCATTGTGCAAAATTGGAGCCAAATCGGTTAAGACCTACGCCCTATAGTGGCTCAAGAAATAAAATTAGTAGAGCTGGGAGAAGTCGTTGTACAAAATGTCATCGCAATCGGATAAGTATTTCTCCTTCTAGAGGTTCAAGAAGTATAATCGGGAGATCGGTTTATATTGGAGCTTTATAAGGTTGCGATGTATATACTTGGTAGAGTCGTTGATGGTCAAACCAAAACACTTTATGCAAAATTTCAGGCAGATCAGATAATAATTGCGCCCTCTAGCGACTTAAGATGTCAAGATCCGAAATCGGTTTATCCATATAAACCGATTTCGGATCTTGACATCTTATATCTGAGTATGAACCGATTTGGACTATACCTTGCAGAGATGTTGAAAGTCAAAATAAAACACTTGGCGCAAATTGTCAGCCAAATCAGATATGAGTTGCGGCTTCTAGAGGCTCAAGAAGCAAGATCCGAAATCGGTTTATATGGGAGCTATATCTGATTACGAACCGATTTGGACTATACCTTGCAGAGATGTTGAAAGTCAAAATAAAACCTTGGTGCAAAAGCAAAATCGGAAAAGAATTGCGACCTCTATGGAGGCTCAAGTAATCAAGATCCGATATAGGTTTATATGGCAGCTATACCAAAACATGAACCAATTTGGCCCAATTTCAATCCAAGTCGACCTGCACTCACATGTAGTATTTGTGCAAAATTTCAAACACCTAGCTTTACTTCTTCGAAAGTTAGCGTGCTTTCGATAGGCAGAAGGACGGACAGACGGACGTTCATGGCTATATATACTTTGTTGGATCTCAGATCAATAATTTGATGTGTAACAAACGGAATGGCGAAATAAGTATACCCCCATCCTATGGTGGAGGATACAAAATATGCCATTTGAGAACGGATAAAGACTAATCTTTGTGTGCAAAATTTCAAGACCCTAGGTGGCCAAGGTGACTCCTAGCAGGGACCTAAAGTTGGTCACCTCTTTGAATCCCTGTGGTAAACGAAGTTCTATTGGATCTCAACAGGCATGACACGAAACTAATCGCATGTGGAGGCGGCTGATGCGATACAAGTTTCTGTGGACGATCATCTACATCTTGGAAAGGTCACTAACAAGACTGTCGAGATGAGCTACGGAAAATGGGATGAGAGCTAAATAGAGTGATCAGTAAACGGGTTTATTCCTTAACCGGGTTTCGAACTATTTAAAAAAGGTATTGTTTTAACCCTCCGACGGTTGAGTAATCCGTTGCCAAAGTACGATGTCCACAGGGACCTTGTACTCATTTTTATGGAATTATATATGAAAACGCATTTTTTTAATTTTTTGGACATTATTGAAGTAGGTTCCTATGGAAAAAGTCCCCAGGGACCTTCTTACCGGCAGAGGCTTATGTTTTTGAAATTTTTGAAAAACTAGTTAAACCGGTTATTTTTTATAAAAAGGTAAAGCCACTTAAAATTTTATAAATAGACCTTAGATGAAGTCAAAAATCGACCCGCATACACTCTTTTTGGTCTTTTGAGTCAACGTTGAGGCAACAAAACAAAAAAACAAAAAAAAGATCGGTTTATATGGCAGCTATATTAGGTTATAAACCGATTTCAACCATACTCAGCGCTGTTGTTGGAAGTCATAGCGAAACACGTCATGACGAATTTCAGCTAAATCGGATAGGTTTTGCGCCCTGCGGTGGCTTAAGAAGTCAAGACCCCAGATCGGTTTATATGGCAGCTATACCAGGTTATAGACCGATTTCAACCATACTCAGCGCTGTTGTTGGAAGTCATAGCGAAACAAGTCATACAAAATTTCAGGAAAATTGGATAAAAATTACGTCTTCTAGTAGCTCAAAAACCCAAGATCCAAGATCGATTTTTATAGCAGCTATATCAAAACATGGGCCGATATGGCCCATTTACAATCCCAACCTGTGTCTGTGCAAAATTTCAAGCGGCTAACTTTACTCCTTCGAAAGTTAGCGTGCTTTGGACAGGCAGACAGACGGACGGACGGACAAACAGACGGACGGACGGACAGACAGACGGACGGACGGACAGACATACGGATGGACATGGCTAGATCGAATTTAAATGTCATAACGACAATATATTGGATTGCCCAAAAAGTAATTGCGGATTTTTGTAATTAATTGTCAGTTATCAGCTGTTACTTTTAGCTTGCTTTAGAAAAAAAAGTGTAAAAAAAGTATATTTGGTTAAAGTTCATTCTAAGTTTTATTAAAAATGCATTTACTTTCTTTTAAAAAATCCGCAATTACTTTTTGAGCAACCCAATATTAAGAAATTTTTTCTAAAGGTCAAACACCCTAGACCTGTTCTAGAAAAAGAAATCGTAGGAAGGATGCCGAGAGGCGCTGTGAGTTTCTACTCCTTCTGGGGATGTTCGGCAGAAAGTGAGAGTTAGCCCGAAGATGATTTACTTAATGTTGGCGGCAATTGTGAGAACAGTTCTGACATATAGACATAGACCACAGGCAGGCTATGGAAAGTAGGGCTAGTACAAAGGAGTTCCAGAAGGTGCAATGACTGGAAACTGTCATTATCTTGGGAAAATTTAAGGTCACAATGCAGACAGGTTTGGTAGCGATTTTGGTCATGCAAGTCTATGGTCGGAGCTGCGTCTCCAAGATCGCGTGGGAACATAATATGGCTGAAGGAGAATCGGTACGACTACAATCCTAGATGTGGTTGATAGACTGAGAAAGTTCTCAGACAATCTGGGCTCGTTTCCAATTCGAGATAAGATTTTAAGGATTCACTTTATTGTAGGAGATGCTTGGGACACGGAGAATATGTTCGAGGAGCATAAGACCTCAGTCTTCACTGACCCCTTCAAGATGTAACAAGTACTTGACTTTGTCGCATAGCGAAACGAAACGATTCTGATGCCGAATTGGACAAGCTTTGTGTCCCTCGTAGTCTACAGTCTTCACTGATTAAAGTTCAAGCCGCAAAGTGCAGTCTGGTTTTATGCCGGGTTCATATTATTTGCCAGCGTACCCTTTCTGCAGAGCTGATCTCGATTCCTGTCATTTAGAAGTATTACAACATCGTCACAGAAGATATGGCGATAATATGCCCCTTTGCCCCGAAACTTAACCAACTGTTCATTAGCATGTAGCGTATCTAGTCTCTAAGGATCCGTTCCACTTAGTAGTGGTCTAAAAATAATATCAGCCTATCGGTCCTCAGCATTAGTTTGCAAATTTGTATTTCCTAGGCTTAATATTTGTCCATTCCAAATGTTGTCCCGAATTTCTTTTGTATTCACTGTAACTCTAACTATGACTAGTACTACTGTTTGCTGTGGGAAACGGAAATAAAACGTAAACAGGAAGAAAAATTACAAAACATTTTGCTTAATGTTATTGCGAATTATATATTGAGTCTGTCTGTCTGACTGTCTATACATCCAATGGGGTTAGCTTATAGCTCAGGAACAAATAATCGGAAGGGAGTAAGAAAAAAAAGCTACAACTGCCAGTATCGGCAATATTACACCACCAAGAAAGGGTTGTAACATACTGAGCTCCATGGTGTGCTTATCCAAGGTAATGGTGGTGCGTTTATTTGTGTTTACCAAGATGGACACGTGATGGAATGAAATAAAATTGATGGCCAGAAAAAAGAACTGACAGCTTTCATCCTAAACCCTGCCCAATGCTACCCACTACGGCAAGACCAATGCCAAGAGGGATTTTATTCTTAGCTGCCGTTGTGTTGGCGTGAATTTGTTTTGCTGCTGCTGCGTTGAGTAAAAGAGTTTTCCACTTTGATTGACTGACGTTGGCATTGTTTCGAATCGATTCAATTCGATTTGATTCGCTCCGCTTCAGCTGCAGGATTATTTGTTGTAACATATCCTGGCGGTTTGTTATTAAATTTTAATGGTCACATTTTGTGGATGAGATACGCAGACATGGACCTTTTCCGTGTAGAGTTTTATTACTTTAAACAAGTTAAATAAAATACTCGGAAATATGCCAACTCAACAAGAACAAAGAATAGAATAGCCCAAAAATAATGGCCCTATGTCAGTTTAAGAGAAAGCTTTTTAATGTCATTGAACAAAACTAAAGCGACAGATGAAGGTTCGTTTCCATGGCAATGAGATGGGAATCATTTGGAAAATTTTCATTGACAAGCTAATCGACGGAAAACATATTTGGTATAAAATACTCGTATGTAGAAAAAGGACAGGAAAGTTTTTTGGAATAGGCATTTTGAATACTCCATTTAAGTTTTCGAATTTTGAATTTTTGGATATTATTTAGAGAAATTAATTAATATTAGGTTTAAACCTCATTTTAAGGAAAATTGACCCTTGAGAAATGTAACTTCGGTGCGCTGGTCTAGTCCAGGAGCCATTATTGTATGGAGGAATGGTTCGTGGACGGAGGTTAGGTTAGGTTGAAAATAGGTTGGGGATATTAATCCGCCCCGTGCCACTATGGACATACACCTAAGCCAGTAATCAGCTTGTTGTGGGCTCTTAATACCAAAAAAAGTAACCTCGAAAAAGAAAATCTAATATAGGAATTCCGTACTACTTACAAAATCCTTAATGGTTTTTCATACCACGCCCCTAAGTTGTTCATGTCTGGTATTGTGTCGCCACCTAAGTGCCGGTATATATTAGTCTCGAAAGCCGGGCATAGGAAAAGCTCCAACGTCTCATCATATTCACCGAAGAAAGTGTAGGGCATGCCCTACACTTTCTTCGCCCACAACCTGAAATTGGACTTCGCCGGCCCGAAAGGCTTCGGGTTAATCAAGTTTATTGACGGCAGTACTCTGGCCTTCACTGCCATATCGTCAGCTTTCTCATCCCCTACATAGCAAAGACTGGGTGAAATTCTGTAGATCCCTAGAAAATACATCTGAGGCGTCTAAGCTAAGGAAGATCCTATCCTCGAAACCTAATACGGTGTGATATATTCAGAAGTCAAAGAATGTATGGGCAATGCCTAGTGAGGAAACACTTGATCTACGCGTTAATACAAATTTGTCTTCAACGGACAACGTGGTGCCAGAAGAGGTTCTCACTGATATGCATTGATCGGAGGTTATTGGGGTTATTATGTCTGGGTCGAAAATCATTTAGGCGATAAAAAGTTTCGACTCCTTTAAGTCGCCAGGCCCTGATGATGTATCACTGGTTGAATTGCAGGCTGTGTCTGACAGATGGGCTTCTTGGCTTAGGGATATATGCTCCGCTTGTAACAGAATGTCATATACACCTGTGGGATGGAGGGTCATTTTCATTCCGAAAGCAGGAAAACCCTACAACACGAATGCGAAAGATTTTCGTCCTATTAGTCTGTCATCCTTTATGCTGAAGACTCTTAAGAGGTTGATAGTAACATATCTTAGGGCAAAGATCCCTGGAGATCGCCTGTCGCGGCAGCAGCATGCATATAGTAAAGGCAAATCCACTGAAGCAGCCCTTCACGACGTTGTAGGCTACATAGAGGGTTCTCCCGCTGTCAAGTCATATACAATGGTAGCATTTCTTGATATTGAAGGTGCTTTCAATAATGTAAAACCGACGTCAATCATGAAGGAGTTGGACTTTTAAGGCATCAACTCTACCGTATGAATGGTTATGAATAACTTACTTTCTAAAATATGCTTTACGGAAGCTTGGTTGGTTCTAAAAGGATGGGTCAGCAGAGGAACACCTCAAGGAGGTGTACTGTCTCCTCTTTTTCCTCAGTGTAAAAGTGTTCACGTATGCTGCTGATGTTACTATTGCAATTAGGGAAAAGTTTCCCGGTGGTCATAGAGATACACTTCAGTAAGTTCTACGTGCGACAGTGAAGTGGGCTGCCGAAAGTGGTCTAAGCGTAAATCCCTGCAAGACAGAAGTAGTTATTTTGAGCGGGAGATATAACATACCTACAGGCGCACCTGTCTCTTTGCGAGGAGAGAATATTCCATTTACTGAAAGTGCAAAATACGTCGGTGATTGGCAAAACAGGAAACCGAATTTCAAATCAAACATTTACACCTGCAAGGGGGCCATTGGCAAAATTTGGGGATTTAAAGGGCGCGTCATGCATTGCGTATATACTGCAGTTGTTAGGCCTATAATGCTATTGTATATTGTGTTGTGGTCTGGTGGACGGATCTTCAAACGTCCACCTACTGTTCAATACTCAGGTGGATCCACAGGGATGACTTGTTTGTGCACCACAGCTGAGGATGACACCATCTGATGCATTGAATTTAATGCTACACCTACGGCCGCTGGACACTTTGGCTAGACAAATTGCTGCGACCACTGATGTGAGGTTAAAGGATATTTCATTTAAGTCAATGAGCGGCAACGGACACTGTGTTACCCTTAATACAATGCCCGTCTCAGTCATTGTGTCCGTAATGACAGGTCACTGTCTAATCCGAAAACATGCTGACAGACTGAAGGCCAGTAACGACTTTTGCAGAAGCTTTGAGGACATTAAAGAAGAAGAGACTATAGAACATCTGCGATATGTGTGCCCCTCATTGGCAGTTAGAAGGAGTTCTATTTTAGTTTGTCATTCCTGACAAGCTCTTTGTCTGTTTTAGGGGATGTGAACATTCGCAAGTTGTAGTGCCTTTGGATGGTCCGACGGTAGGAACTAGAAGCACCTTTCTTCTCCTGTTCCTATGGTATCACATTGAATGAAAACCGCCTAAGTGAGCCTGATGTCAGACTGCCACATTAATCTAACCTAACCTATACTAACCTAATCTGAGCTAAACTTACTTTTGCTCTGTGAGGCTTAGCTTAGGAGATATGACCAATTTAAGTTTTTGATAATTTCTGCCAGTTTTCATAAGAATTTTGAATTTTTGGAAGTGATCACGAATTAACCCTGATTTTGTTTTACGAGACTCAGTTTAGGAGATATGGCCAATATTAGATTATAAACTAAAAATGGTCGTTTTCTGCCGACTTGCATCAAAATTTTGATTCTTTTTCAGTGATCACGAATTAACCTTGCTTTTACTCTACGAGGCTGAGTTTAGGTGAAATGACTATTTCAAGATTTTGAAAATTGTCAATGAACCTCACTTTTGCTACGAATCTTAGTTTAGAAGAGTAACAATTTTTGCAAAAGCTGTGAGGACTTCGAGGAAAAAGAGATAGTCAGAAGCAGTTCCTCTCTCAGGCTCTCATTTCTTTGAGAACTTGTCTGATTTAGCGGATGTGAACATTCGCAAGCGATCTAGATTGTTTAACGGCGGGATTAATAGAAGGCATCCTCCTTCTCCTGTTCCTTAGGTATAACAATGGATGATAACGTCGCACAGTGGGCCAAATGGCAAAAAAATTGGAAATAAGTCTACAACTTTTTATCTGTTGATTTTAGCCATACAAAATGTTCTAGACATTTGTAGAGGAGGACATAGGCTTTCAGAAAAGTGCTGTTGTTGGTCCATATCTTTAATACAGGGTGAGCTACAGGGTGTCAAAGTTGACCACTTTTGACTTCTCCAAGCTTCTGGGGGCCATAACTTTTGATCTACTCAACCGATTTACATGATTTAGGACTCTAGAGAAAGAGCTTGACAAGATCTAAAAAACTTATGCATAAAGTACCATGCCATCGTGTACTGTTAAGGAGTTATGAATTGTTTAATTTTAAAATATGAAAATTTGGCCTTGGTTTTTTTCAGTGTTTTTTAAATAACTCCGTCAATTTTAAAGCTATAAACTTCATACTTCACACAAATTATGCCAGCATATGTGTGCATAAAATACAAAAGGAATCACGTGAATATCTTTGGCGGTTTAAAAATGGCATCGTTTTCAATATGAAAAATGTTTTTTTTGTCAAAAAATTGCAAAATTTTTCAAAAAAGATACTCCCATTTCCTTTAAGTTTTCGCAAACTTTGGCCGTCAAAGCATTATCATTTCTTTCCATTTTCACAAAGTCGAGGTATTAAGAAAAGTTTTAAGTGCTAATTTGGCTAATTTCGATATCAAACAACACCGTTATCTTAAGACCAAAATGGCCAATTTTTTTACTAAACTTCAAAAGTTTCTCACTGGAAAAAAAGTTCCACGGGGATTTTTTCGCTTTTTTTGAACTTAAATGAAAGCTTAAAATGTTCCCAACATTTTAAGGTATGTCTCGCCATATCCTAGCCATAAATGAGATCGTAGCGATCAAAATACTGAAAAAAGTCAATTTTCAAGTAGTGCTATATTCATTGCTAAAAAACAAGTATTACGTCACATTTTATTGCAAAGATGTTAAATAAACTTTTATTTGGTAACACTTCTTCTACAAAACACAAAAAGAATCATGGAAATATCTCTATTCTATTCCATTTTATGGAACCGGCAATAAAAAAGTCAATTTTTCAAAAAAGTCGAATTTCCCAAATTTTGTTTTTGTTGTCCTAATTGCACATGACACACTATAGCCATATTTACGCAACATACCTTATCGTAAAGGAAATTTTCATACCTTTCCAACAATGTATAAAACATTTCTCAACTCGGATTCTATCTACTCTAAAATTCATTTACACTTCATTAAACTCTATATAAAAATGTCTATTTGTGAAATGGAACCTTATATGGGGCCTACACTAAAACATTGATAGATTTGCCCAGGGTTTACAATACAAATGTGTTAGAATAAAAAAAGGTCTCCTGCCAAAGTTTAAAAAAATTGGAATAAAAATATGTGTTTTAGAGCGAAAACACTTCGCATCGGCGTGCGTTTATATGTATATTAGCTACTCCCAAAATAAAAAAGCATTTTAGTTTTGTATTATTTGATTTTATTCTCTACCAAATAATCTAAGGTATCAAAATTTAAAAGCTCTTTAATTTGAATGGCATCGGGATCGTCCTTATCTATATCGTCACATATTTTTGGTAGCCATTTAGTTCTGATGCTGTATAGTACCGGATCAGACGATAACAATAAATATTGAAGTAAATCATAATTTTGGTTAAATTTGGTGCTCTTTCGGGTATTGAAAAGCCGGAACTGTTTAACATCTCTATTACGGGATTCCTGAGCTTCTTCTGTAAGTTCTCCTAACGGAAGTATGTTGTATTCCACAATTTCCTTGCCATGATGTAAGACTTTATGTACTGTCGGTGTTAAAGCTTTCCACGAATATAAATCAGATAAAATGTTTTTTGTGTCATTACTATAAGCTTCAAATTTGGTTGAATTTATCATCTTTTTGCTATTGATTACAGCCAAAATCACTTTGAATCGTCTTAGCAAGTGTTCATCAAGACCGGTTATTTTAGATGTCGATACGGGGTCCTCAAAAAACCGCCTTGCCGAGTTGCCATCATTTGTGCTTCCGTATCCGTAAAGAGGTTTATCTATTATAAGTCCCTTTTGTTTAAACTCCAACTGGATTCGATTCTTCTCTTCCTGCCTCATTTTGTGAAGATCTTGGTTGTTTCTAGCAGAGACATCGCGGTTTCCAGGGCTAGTCCGATATTTAAGGTCATACGATAAATGCAAACAATACTCCATGAATCGAATTCTACAGTGCAGGGGCGAAATACCGAAATTGAGCGCATTTTCGTTTACTAAATTTTCATCAGACTTGTCCTCGAATTGCCCATTCTTCTTGCCACAAATATTGCATCTCCAATTGGACATAACGCCAGTTAATGCGTTTGCCACCTTTCCATCGATCATAGTGAGTTGTAGTTGAAACGAAACTTTTATATTTCTTCCCAATTGGTTTATAACAATCATGGGTAATGCAGCAATTTCTTCCTTTATTTCGTTCACCAAAGATCGTGTTGTGTTCCGGTCTTCCTTTGTATACTCAAACCGAATTGGGCGACATAAATATTTTGACCCAGGTGTTCTATTTATCCATATATCTTGAAATGCATTTTCTTTCGATGATGAAGATTGGTCCTTGTACAATCTCATTCTCAATGGTACTAATGATGCCATGAAAATTGATGCGAAGTTGGCATCTATTTCTGTTTGTTGCTTATATTCGGAAAATCCAGATGATCCATCACAACCCCATTTGCTGATCAAAACCACTTCGGAATTATTACATGTGTTCAACTGTTCTTCAGTAAAATTAGAAATAATTCTAACAGCTGTATTTTCAACAAGATCAGCAAGTTTCACTCTTGCTTTTAATTCGTCCACGTATATATTTGATGGCACCATTTTCGTCCTGGTGTTGTACAATTTATGTTTTGAGGGTAAACAACCCCATCCTTTTTCACGAAGAGCCTTCCTCATTGTTGAGTATTTGTTTCTTGAGAGGCCTAGGTTCAAAATCAGGGCCAGTGCATCTTCCTCCGTGAATTCTGTAGTCGATTTTGGAGTTGGAATACTTTCTACCATTCTCTTTACCCTTTTCGGAGATGCTAATGGTAAAACATCGACAATTCGTCCAACATTTTTTGGTTGTGTTTTTAACAATTCTGTTTTGAACGTATCTTTTATTAAATTTGGCGGATGTGCCGCCAATAGTTCCTCTTGTTTTTTCTTTTTGGTTTTCTCCGTAACTTCGTCGTATGCTTTGCTAGGCCGGCCGGGAATCAGCGGTTTAATTTCAATAAGTAGATCCGATTTCAGCCACTTCTCATACATTTTGAAAAACTTGATTTTTGCGAATGAACATTCTGGCAACCTTCTCTCAAATGATTTGTAGAATTTTTCAAGTTTGTCTAAAGCGTCTTTATTTAGCCTTATTCCATATATGTGGTCCAAAGTGTAAACAAGTTCCTTAAATGACTCCGTGTATGATTTGGAATCATTTTTGATGTCCCATACAATTTTCGAAAGAGTGGAATACTTCAGTATGACTTCCATAACTTATAAATGTCCTTTACGCCTCTACAAAATATAATGAAGAAAATTTGGATTTTGTTCAAATATTTATGCAATATATTCACAATTAATGACCCATTTCAGGTATCAGACGCAATCGTAAAAAGGGGTCCAAAATGCCTCTTTTTACTTACTCTTCTATAATTATTTACCTGGACTCGAATTTGGTTAAAAAAAATGACAATGAATTTTTTATGGGTAGGTTTTTTCACATTCATTGATACGGTGGATTTCCTGGGAATTCGACATAGCGAAACAGGTAACATTTGTCTGCATCAAATCTTAACACAAATATATATATATATGCAGGTATATTTCTAGGTTACTTTTTATTCAAAAATCATCAGCTTACATTAAAAATAGATGTAGGTACTATACAAACGCACGCCGATGCGAAGTGTTTTCGCTCTAAAACACATATTTTTATTCCAATTTTTTTAAACTTTGGCAGGAGACCTTTTTTTATTCTAACACATTTGTATTGTAAACCCTGGGCAAATCTATCAATGTTTTAGTGTAGGCCCCATATAAGGTTCCATTTCACAAATAGACATTTTTATATAGAGTTTAATGAAGTGTAAATGAATTTTAGAGTAGATAGAATCCGAGTTGAGAAATGTTTTATACATCGTTGGAAAGGTATGAAAATTTCCTTTACGATAAGGTATGTTGCGTAAATATGGCTATAGTGTGTCATGTGCAATTAGGACAACAAAAACAAAATTTGGGAAATTCGACTTTTTTGAAAAATTGACTTTTTTATTGCCGCTTCCATAAAATGGAATAGAATAGAGATATTTCCATGATTCTTTTTGTGTTTTGTAGAAGAAGTGTTACCAAATAAAAGTTTATTTAACATCTTTGCAATAAAATGTGACGTAATACTTGTTTTTTAGCAATGAATATAGCACTACTTGAAAATTGACTTTTTTCAGTATTTTGATCGCTACGATCTCATTTATGGCTAGGATATGGCGAGACATACCTTAAAATGTTGGGAACATTTTAAGCTTTCATTTAAGTTCAAAAAAAGCGAAAAAATCCCCGTGGAACTTTTTTTCCAGTGAGAAACTTTTGAAGTTTAGTAAAAAAATTGGCCATTTTGGTCTTAAGATAACGGTGTTGTTTGATATCGAAATTAGCCAAATTAGCACTTAAAACTTTTCTTAATACCTCGACTTTGTGAAAATGGAAAGAAATGATAATGCTTTGACGGCCAAAGTTTGCGAAAACTTAAAGGAAATGGGAGTATCTTTTTTGAAAAATTTTGCAATTTTTTGACAAAAAAAATATTTTTCATATTGAAAACGATGCCATTTTTAAACCGCCAAAGATATTCACGTGATTCCTTTTGTATTTTATGCACACATATGCTGGCATAATTTGTGTGAAGTATGAAGTTTATAGCTTTAAAATTGACGGAGTTATTTAAAAAACACTGAAAAAAACCAAGGCCAAATTTTCATATTTTAAAATTAAACAATTCATAACTCCTTAACAGTACACGATGGCATGGTACTTTATGCATAAGTTTTTTAGATCTTGTCAAGCTCTTTCTCTAGAGTCCTAAATCATGTAAATCGGTTGAGTAGATCAAAAGTTATGGCCCCCAGAAGCTTGGAGAAGTCAAAAGTGGTCAACTTTGACACCCTGTAGCTCACCCTGTATTAAAGATATGGACCAACAACAGCACTTTTCTGAAAGCCTATGTCCTCCTCTACAAATGTCTAGAACATTTTGTATGGCTAAAATCAACAGATAAAAAGTTGTAGACTTATTTCCAATTTTTTTGCCATTTGGCCCACTGTGCGTCGAAGTGATCTTCAAATTTTTTGAGTTTCTTACTTTTGCTCTTGGACTGAAAATTGCTATTTTCTGCCCTAGGAGGCTTTGATTGGGAGATATGGCCAATATCTAAAAACACTATTGGGAGAGAACCTTTGTCGTTACTAATTTGGGTGTTAAAATTGGGATCTTGGACTTGATTCGCCCTTGATAGCGGTGTCGAAGTGGATTTTCGCAGTTGGATTCGGAATTAGTCCCTGCACGGGCGCCATTTATAACGTGGTTTTATCGTTGGCTGAGTAGTTATTCAGAATGTAAATCTTTGTTGAGTATTCGGTTCACAGCTACGAATGCTGGCGTCTGATGCTGGTGGGGTAAGGATTCAGTCGGAGGTAGTTTTCTCGCTTCGGTATTATCGGTAAGACTTCGGACGGTGTTTATTTTGGTTTCTACCTGTTCGATATATGTGAACGTCTAGCGGGTTTGGCTTGAGTATCAGGGCTTCCCCTGAGGCTTCGGTCGGCAGGAGTTAACTTGATTTGGGGTGAGGATTCGTAGGCCTCGGATGGTGTTTACTTCGAGGACGTCCAGCGGGTTGGCTCGGGGGCTTCCCCTGAGAAGATAGAAGATTTTACGGTCAGGAAATGAGCGAGCGAATCGCGGAAGCAAGGATATTGTGGAAGCGAGCGTAATGCGGGAGCAGGCGTGTTGCGGCGGCAGGCGCTTTGCGGCAGCAGGCATGTTGCAGGATCAGGCATGTTTCCACAGTAAGCGTGTTGTCGCAACAAGCGTGCTACGGGAGCAAGCGTGTTACGGTGGCATACGTATAGTGGGAGCATCCTCTTTGCGAGAGCAAGCTTATTACGAAAGCAAGCGTATTCCGGAAGCAAACGTATTTCGGTAGCAAGTTTACCACACTTTAATGCTCTGGTTGAGTTCTGAGAGGAACAATTGGGACAAACCATGGTCGTAACTATATTGGTCGTGCCACACATCTACTTTGCTCGGGTTTTGCCGAAAGAGCACAATGTTCGGTTCGAACCTCAGATATTATATGCCCACATAAGTATAAAGGGAATGAGAAGTTGGTTTCCATTGCCGCAAAAGTATAACACTGTAACACAATTTTGTTAGTCTAATTAGCCTGATTGGCCATATAACTTCACAAGATATGGTCAATGTAAGATTTTGAACTGATAACTTTGAATTCCTATAGATGTTCATCAAAATTTTTAGTTTTTGAAAGTGATCACGAAAAAACCGAGGTTTAGTATGGGAGACAGGTCCAATTTAAGCCGATTTTTTTTTCGACAAAAAGTTTCAATTCCTTAACTTTAAAAATGTTCTTTTAGTTGAGCTATTAATTAATATTTCACCTTAAATTTACATTCTAACTTTCTATGGTATATTTAAATGATTCGACTAAACATGCATGTGCCAAAGAAAAACATGCTTGTTGGAGCATGTGTACGCTTCGGATTAACTTTCTGCTCGCGGGCATTTAGATATGTGCATGTGAATACGAAAAATGCGTTTGTGTGTTGCATAAATATTCACTTTGCCTTAAATAGTTGGTCACGACAGCTCAACGCGTACACATTCTAGCACATTCAGGGAAACTTAGGTTCTCCCATGGAATCTCTTTGATCATACTCAACATTATTGTTGCCATATGGAAAATAGTTTTGCAGAAAAAGTA
The DNA here is from genome assembly GCF_963082655.1 of Stomoxys calcitrans. NCBI lineage: Eukaryota > Metazoa > Arthropoda > Insecta > Diptera > Muscidae > Stomoxys > Stomoxys calcitrans. Next base: position 63,164,088 of record NC_081554.1, on the reverse strand, counting down.
GACTGAGAGAAGTTTTTTAGTAAAGACAGCAAAAATGTTTGCTGTAACAGCAGAAAGTCTGCTGAAGATAGGACAGCAATGATTTGTTGCTAAAAAATTTTTGTTTGTTTTTCTTTCGAGACAAGCTCAATGATCGGAGATGCCAGGAAAAAGGAAAGCCAGAGCTCAACTCATCGGCCATATTAGTTGTGGAGGCTTGTTTATTAAATTTGCAGGTAAGTCATCAAATTGAGCAATCGGCTTGTATAAGCTGCATGGACTTTGGGTAGGGTTTTTAGAAAGTATCTTTCTCGTTGCTATAACAAAAAGCAAAACTCGTCGATATAAGAGTTGTTCTCACTCAGTTGACCCTCCTTTACGATAATCGACTGAATTCTATGTAAATAAGTAAAGCCAAACGGCAACTCTGGCTGATTACCATTGCCAATACGTATACATCTATTGTATAAAAGTGTGCGTGATTTAGCATCAAAGAATTCGCTGGCAAGAGTTTGGATGCGTTAAAAGTTTACCCTGCGGATAAAATGACAACACCGTGTGAGCAACTGTGCTCTCATCGTCCCAAAACAGAATAAAATAAATACGATTTTGTGAATGTGCATGTGTTTGTTTGACAGTTTATGACTGTTTGAGTATTCATGGTGTCACCAAAACTTACACACACACACACACGACACAAAGGCTGACACAACGACTGTCATATGTTGTCAATAGAAATTTTAAAATGCCAAATATTTCGGTATTTGGCACGTGATGTGCTAAAAATTTTTAACAAATGTCACGAGTGCTAAGGAGATGTGCCCGTAACCATCGAAAGGATTAGAACGAGGATATATTAAAAAATCGTAGTCCATAGAATACCAATTAGCATAGAGACAATGTCATCATCATCAAGCGAATAAGAAAAGTAGCGCCAAACTGAGGACAAGGCACCTGAGATATCACCATAGACCTATGGCAAGTCCTTACCAAAAATTCTTTCGCAAAAAAGATAAATAGAATTTTTAAAGTGTAACAGAATCGGTGCGTACAGGAGTCGGTATGAATCTGAAAAGTTTACGAATGAGTAACACACCACACCAATTGGTAACACTTTCCTGGAATAGAAGTTCGAAGATGGGCTATATCGGACTGTATCTTGATATAACCCCCATATAGTCTGATCCGCCGATTTAGGGTCTTAGGCCCATAAAAGCCACATTAATTATCCGATTTTGCTGAAATTTGATACAGTGAGTTGTGTAAGGCCCTTCGACATCCTTCGTCAATTTGGCCTAGATCGGTTCAGATTTGGATATAGCTGCCATATAGAACGATTCTCAGATTTAGGGTCTTAGGCCCAAAAAAGCCACATTTATTATCCGATTTTGCTGAAATTTGGGACAGTGAGTTGTCTTAGGCCCATCGACTTTCTTCGTCAATTTGGTACCGATCGGTCCAGATTTAGATATAGCCGATTTAGGGTCTTAGGCCCATAAAAGCCAAATTTTTTATACGATTTTGCTGTAATTTGGAAGAGTGAGTTGTCTTAGGCCCTTCGACATTCTTCGTCAATTTGGTACCGATCGGTCCAGATTTAGATATAGCCGATTTAGGGTCTTAGGCCCATAAAAGCCACATTTTTTATACGATTTTGCTGTAATTTGGAAGAGTGAGTTGTCTTAGGCCCTTCGACATTCTTCCTCAATTTGGTTCCGATCGGTCCAGATTTGGATATAGCTGTCATATAGACCGATCCTCCGATTTATGGTCTAAGGCCCATAACAGCCCCATTTATTATATGATTTTGCTGAAATTTGGGACAGTGAGTTGTCTTAGGCCCATCGACTTTCTTCGTCAATTTGGTTCCGATCGGTCCAGATTTAGATATAGCCGATTTAGGGTCTTAGGCCCATAAAAGCCACATTTATTATCCGATTTTGCTGAATTTTGAGACAGTGTGTTGTCTTAGGCCCATTGACATCTTTCTGATAAAAAGGCATTAAGTATGGTCGGGCCGAACATTGTATACCTACCACCATGCATAATATAACCATCCACTTTTATAAAACTCCACTCTAATATCCATACTAATAAGCAAATGGGGGCTGGTCTGGATTATATTTGATTCAAGGCCTGAGAACTCTCACACAAGTCACAATTTCAGCGAAATCCTACAAAAAATCCGTCTTTTATGGGATTAAGACCTTAAATTGAAAGATCGGTCTATATGGCAGCAATATCTGAATACAGTCTGATCTGCGCAATAGGCTGGTCGGACGATGGGTGGTTTTATACAAGTCACTGTGTCACATTCCAGCGAAATCGGATAATAATTGCGGCTTTTATTTTTATTTTAATCCTCAACCGGCAGATCGGTCTATATGGTAGATATATCTGAATATAGACCGATCTGGTGTAATGACGGAAGGCTTAAAACAGCTGACTGTTTCAAGTTTCAGCGAAATCGGATTATAAATGTAGCTTTATGGGCTCAAGACCCTTAACGCTTTATATGGCGCTTTATATCTGACAGAATGCTCTATATGGCAGCTATATCTGAATATAGTCCGATCTGAACCATAGTTGAGTCCAATATCGGAAGACTTTAATAAACTCACTTTTCAAATTTCAGCGAAATAGGATAATAATTGCTGATTTTATGGGCTTAAGATCGTAAATCAGCAGATCGGCCTATATGACAGCTATACTTAAATATGATCCGATCTGAACCATATTTAAGTCGAATGCTGGATACTAAAAGCACCTGTTGCGGGCTTAGGACCCCAAACCGACACAGCGGTCTATATGGCAGCTTTATGTAAATATGGTCCGATATGGCCCATATTGAGTTTTAATATCGGGGACGCTAGTACAACTCCCTGTTTAAAATTTCAGCGAAATCGGACAAAAAAAACGATTTTTACGGGCTTAAGACCTTAAATCGCCAGATCGGTCTATAAGGCAGCTATATCCAAATACTGTCCGATTTGGCCCATTCAAGAACTTAACCTGCTTATAAAAGAAATACGAGTCTGTACAACATTTTAACTTAATATCTCAATTTTTAAAAGACTGTAGCGTGATTACCAAGGATATTTTCTATGAGCACCTATAGAACACGACCGCTGCCCCGCCCATGATATAAAAATTGTTATGGGAGATTTAAATGTCTTTGGTTAAACAGTCGGAAAATTGAGCCTAGACGAAGAAACTTCCCATAATGGATGGCGGCTACTAGAATTCGCCGCGGCAAAGAACATGGTAGTTAGCAGCACCAGATAAACATCGAAGGATTCCCACAGTCACGTGGTTGTCACCCGACCAAAACAGAAGAAACCAAATTGATGCTATTTTAGTAGATGGAAGGCATTCATCCAGCGTGTTAGATGTACGATCGATCCGTGGAGGAAATATAGATTCGGATCATTACCTTGTTGCATCAAAGCTTCGCATCCGTTTGAGCGTAGCGAGGAAAGTACGATCTGACATTGCACGGAAGCTGGACAATGAAAAGCTGCAAACACAACTGATGGCATTGGTATAACCAACTCGACTGACCTAACTGCTTGATGAAAGCACTCCATGTTTCGATAATGTAATGGCGATGTGGCAAACCATTGCCCACCGAAAGGAAAATGACGCGAAATCCGTACTTGATCGTACCCCCAAGGAACCCATGGTACAACTAAGAGTGTCGTGTTGCTACTGAAGCCAAGAATGGGTCATACAGAGCAACCCTGCAATCAGTAGCAACGCGCCAGATGAAGGAGAGGTATCGGGAGAAAAGGAGAGAGGAGAAACGTCTATTTCGCAGAAGAAAAAGGAGATGGAAAATCGTGAGCGTGATCGAATTAAGGTGTACAGGAGTCAGATTGAAGTGCGGGAATTCTACCAAAGAATCTAACATCAAACCTATGGCTTTGGTGCTGGCACATTCTCCTGCAGAGACAAAGAAGGAAATCTGGTAACTGACACAGATAACATGCTGAGGATATGGAAAGAACATTTTACCCAAATGCTAGTGTCCGACGATGGTGGTGAAGAGCATACCGCAGAACCAATCATTGATGATGGTATAGAATGTTTAGTGACCCGATTGAAGAACAACAAGGCAGCAGGAGCCGACGGGTTACCCGCTGAACTATTTAAGACCGGAGGCGACACGCTGATAAGGCGTATGCATCAGGTTGTCTGCGCAATTTGGCTAGAAGAACGCATACCCGATGATTGGAAACTCAGCATACTATGTCCCGTTTACAAGACGGAATGTGCCAACTACAGAGGAATAAGTCTCCTCCCCAACGCATACAAGAGCGTACTGTGTGAAAGATTAAAACACAAAGTCAATGAGATAATTGGGACCTATCAATGCGGCTTTAGACCTGGTAAATCTACCCTAGTTCAGATATTCACTCTGCGCCAAATCCTGGAAAAGACCAGAGAAGGACAAATCAATACCTACCATCTCTTTGTCTACTACAAAACCGCTTTCGATACTCCTTTACGTTCAAAGGTATTTCAAGCCATGTCTGAGTTTGGTATCCCTGCAAAATAAATAAGACTCTGCAGGATGGGAATTGCTGTAACACGTTCCTTAGTATCTCTCCGAACCATTCAATACCAATCGAAGTTTCTTTTATATCCTGCTGGAGAAGACCATACGAAATGCACATGTGAATAGATATGGCACACTAATCACAAGAGAGCACATGCTGCTCGCCTATGCCGACGACATCGATATCATTGGTCGGTTACCGGAAGTAGTAACTGCAGCCTTTGAAAGAATCGAAAGAGAGTCAGTGAAAATGGGTCTGGCAGTAAATGGAGATAAGACGAAATGGATGGTTTCAACTCTATAATCGCCCTGTTCAACCGATCAGATAAAGAAAATGGAGAAAGTTGGGAACCACAACTTTGAGATTGTCAGCAAGTTCAACTACCTCGGCACCGCCGTAACCGAAATGAATGACACCAGTTTTGACATAAAGCGAAGAATAATACTGGCAAACAGATGGTACTTTGGATTAAATAAGCAGTTTAGAAACAGGGCCACCTCTTCCCAGACGAAGATTACACTAAACAAGACACTGATACTACCCGTGCTGTTATATGGTTCTGAGGCATGAGTACTTGTGAAAGCAGACGAGGTAGTACTTGGAGTGTTGGAGAGAAAGATTTTTCGTAGAATATGTGGACCATTTTGCGTTAACGGAGAATATAGGCGTCGTATGAACCACGAGCTATATGACGACAATAGCATAGTTAGGCGGATCAAAATACAAAGGCTGCATTGGCTAGGTCATGTTGTCAGAATGGATGAAGAAGCTCCAGCAAAGAAGTCTTTTGAAGGCAAATATGGTGGTACACGCAAACCGGTACAATCAAAAGCCCAATGGGAAGATCAAGTGGTGGAAGACACCTTGAAACTTGGTGTCGAGGCACTTAGAATGCTATTCTATGATCGGCTAGTGGAACAATTCGTTCCTATCTATTTGAAGTAAATTGATTGCTATAACATAGCAAATAAAACATAAGTATCTTACGACTTGTTTAACCCTCTAAGGAACGTCACATTTTGAAAATTAACTTTAAAATTAGTTTTTCAATTTCTAAATAAAACTTTTAAGAATACATCTGTAATTCGGGTAATGTTTTCTTACAGGATGTAGGTAGGGAAAAACTTAAGACTTCCAATTAGGGATTTTAGTTTAAACATTTAGTTCGCTACACTAAAATTATGGTAGGGAGGGTGCAAAAGCGAAACACTCTAGGACATCAGGAGTAGTTAGGTGTTTGAGTCAAGACGCAAGTCCACATTTTGTTTTGTTAATAGTTAGATTGATGGACGGGGGATATTTTCTATCAGTCATTAGTTCATGGTACATCTTTCTAGGGACACTATATGAATTACACTTTTATGAACGTCAATTGGTTTTAGAATTTTTATGCACAAGAAACCACTCTGCCCGGCTGATCGCTTGTCGTATCAATGGCTCTCGCCCGTCCAAAAGTTTCATAAAATTTAATTTCGCCATCCACCAAGGTTAGTCGAAACGTTCTATTATATCACACATTGTATTTCATTTAACACAAACTTCCAACTATAACTAACCAGCAAAAATACTCTAAATACTTGATTAAAATTCGTATACCCTCCACCATAGGATGGGGGTATACCAATTTCGTCATTCAGTTTGTAACACCTCAAAATATGCGTCTAAGGCCCCATAAAGTGAAAAGTATGGTTCAAATCGGTTCATAACTACTGGTATAGCTGCCATATAAACCGATCTTGGGTCTTGACTTCTTGAGCCATTGAAGAGCGCAATTCTCATCCGATTTGGCTAAAATTTTGTATGCGGTGTTTTTTCTTAAGTCTTCTAACAACTGTGCTAAGTATGGTTTAAATCGGTTCATAACCTGATATAGCTGCCATATTAACCGATGTTGGGTCTTGACTTCTTTAGTCGCTTGAGAGCGCAATTCTCATTCGATTTGGCTGAAATGTTGTATGAGGTGTTTTGTTATGTCTTCTAACAACTGTGCAAAGTATGTATCAAATCGGTTCATAACCTGATATAGTTGCCATATGAACCGATCTGGGATCTTGATTTCTTGAGCCTCTAGAGGGCGCAATTCTCATCACATTTGACTGAAATTTTGCATAAAGTGTTTTCTTATGACTTCCAACAAATGTGCTGAGTATGGTTTAAATCGGTTCATAACCTGATATAGCTGACATATAAACCGATCTTGGGCCTTGATTTCTTGAGCCTCTAGAGGGCGCAATAATCGTCCGATTTGGCAAACATTTTGCACAACAGCTTCTCCCATGACCTTCAACATACGTGTCCAATATGGTCTGAATTGATCTGTAGCTTAATACTGCTCCCATATAAACCGACCTCCCGAATTTGCTTCTTTAGCCCCTACAAGGCGCAATTCTTATCCGAATGAACTGAAATATTACACAATGACTTCTACAATGTTCAGCATTCAAATCATATATGGTCCGAATCGGACTATAACTTGATATAGTTCCAAAAGCATAACAGTTCCTAATCATTATTCTTTGTTTGCCTAAAGAGAGATACCGCGCAAAGAACTCGACAAATGCGGTCCATGGTGGCGGGTATGTAAGATTTTGCCCGATCGAACTTAGCACGCTCTGTTTATCACTATATTGAGCATTAGGAATGCTAGTTTTAAATTTATTCACCTTTTTTATACATTCCACATTCCTCTACTTCATTTATTACCCCAACCTCATATATTTGCATTATGAAAAATATACCTCCAATACTGATAACAATGTTAAATTAACATGTGTTCAACCAATCAACTCCTGGCTCATTTGGCCCTGTATCTGGGAATCAATGTTTTATGTTAATTATTTATTTTATAATTAAATTTTTGTTAGAGGCAAGCACTAAATACCTCATGTAGCAACTTAGCATGGTGGGATTTGTAAATATTTTCATAGATTTCATAAGCACACACACACGCGCAAATTTCCTCTTCGAGGCTTAAAATTGCATATGAGCGAGAAATCCTATTTGCGATATCTCATTTAATGTGAAGCCATGAATTTTAATTATGATGAGTAATAAAATTTAGTTGGAAATTTAAATTTACAAAAATTTAGCTGGAATTCATAATTTTTGGCTTAGTGGCCCATTGTAGGATTTGTGTAGCATTCTATGGAAACTAAAATGTGGATTACTTTTTCAATGAAAATTTGAAGAGATATTAATTTACATTTATTGTTATACTCTACAATTGACATTATATGATGGAAGAGCTCGCTTTGCTGTCGGCGACAATAAAAGGGTGAACCCCTTACTACGGTGGATTTCAATGCCTTAAAAAAATAAAGTGATTGCCACCTTGGAGATCCATAGTTCCACACTTCGACCATCGTACTTCATTAAAACCGAGGATGTAGGTGAAGTCTGCATGATTCTCAGAGAATTCTAACCTTCCATGTTCCAAGGATAAGCCGTATTTTGAATCCATAGGACGTCATAGTGGGGTTGTTAGTTTCATATTTTGATGTTGATGTTTCTGTAGGCATGTTTATAGATGGATGGCAGATTTGGCCATCGCATCGGTACCTTGTGATGGGGCTACCAGCGTCCCTCCATGCCGGGCTTTTTTAGTGCTAAATCTTTTGCAGATCTGCAAGCGCCACCGTTAGCCATTCCTTTGGCTCATTTGCTGTCGATCCGCCCTGTTTGTGCCAGCTTTTGGTTCGCCCCTCGTATTTATACCCTAAGTATAAGTATACCGATCGGTTCAGAATCACTTTCTGATTCGATTTAGCTATGCCCGTCTGTCTGTCCGTCTGCCCATGTTAATTTGTGTACAAACAACAGGTCGCAATTTTCATCCGATCGTCTGCAAATTTGGTATGGGCATATTTTTCGGCCTAGAGACAAAACCCAATGAAATTGGCAAAAAGCGGTTCAGATTTGCATATAGCTCCCATATATATGTTAGTCCGATTTGCAGTAATAATGCAATAAAATAGTCATTTGTTAATCGATTCTCTCGAAATTTAGCAGGAAGGATTTTCTTATGACTCTCGATTTTAAAAAAATTTCGCAATTTTAAAAAAACGCAATTCTTATTCGAATTTGTTAAAATTTTGCTCAATGGCATCTACTATGATCTCCAATATTCAAGCCAAGTATGGCCCGAATCGGTTCAGAACCTGATATAGCTCTAATATCTTTTGTTGCCTTAAAAGAGATTTCGAGCAAAGAACTTAATTTCGATCCAGGGTTTCGAGGAGGGTTATAAGATTCCGCCTGGCCGAACTTAGCACACTTTTTACTGTTACTTGTTTAATTATGTAGAGGGTGATTTTTTTGAGGTTAGGATTTTCATGCATTAGTATTTGACAGATCACGTGGGATTTCAGACATGGTGTCAAAGAGAAAGATGCTCAGTATGCTTTGACATTTCATCATGAATAGACTTACTAACGAGCAACGCTTGCAAATCATTGAATTTTATTACCAAAATCAGTGTTCGGTTCGAAATGTGTTCAAATTTTGACAAATTTTGTTCAGCGATGAGGCTCATTTCTGGTTGAATGGCTACGTAAATAAGCAAAATTGCCGCATTTGGAGTGAAGAGCAACCAGAAGCCGTTCAAGAACTGCCCATGCATCCCGAAAAATGCACTGTTTGGTGTGGTTTGTACGCTGGTGGAATCATTGGACCGTATTTTTTCAAAGATGCTGTTGGACGCAACGTTACGGTGAATGAACACATTTCGAACCGAACACTGATTTTGGTAATAAAATTCAATGATTTGCAAGCGTTGCTCGTTAGTAAGTCTATTCATAATGAAATGTCAAAGCATACTGAGCATCTTTCTCTTTGACACCATGTCTGAAATCCCACGTGATCTGTCAAATACTAATGCATGAAAATCCTAACCTCAAAAAAATCACCCTTTATATACAAGTAACATATCTTTTTTCTTCATATCAATGTCCATTACATATTTTTTACTTCCGACCCACTACTACTACCATTATTGTATTATGCTTTTACATCACCATCCCAATCATCTTCATCAGCATCGTCTTCGTCATCCCACATAGAGTAGCCTTAGCATTGTTAAGTAGCACAATGGAAAATTCAATTTTCAAAATTATTTGCTTAGTTAAACATATTTGCTTGCCACAACATAGAGAGTCCTTCTAGGATATTCATCTGCAACTCTCGATGTACTGAAGACTATGGGATGAATGCATACTTTCATTATCTACTCTTATATGTTTGACACTCATACACATATATAACGATGGTTGTCCTTAGAAGGATTTAGTCAATATTTCATTGGCATTGACTGGCAATGTTGCCGATATTACCTCGAGTAACAGACTTAATTGATGATGTACTCGTATTGTCATGTCAACTACTAAAACTCTTCACATACTTATGAGGTTTATTAAGCTCTCTGTGAATATGAGAATTGTGGTTCCTAGCGGTAGACGCTAGAACTCCACTAACCATTATGTAAGCCAAAATATCATGCATTCAGAGAATATTACAGTTTATGGCCCAAGGTTATGTCAACCAATATGGATTAGGTTTGATCCTCTAACAAAGCATGAACATATTAGCTAATATATACCGTCAGCGAAAATTTTAAATATTCACCGCAAAGGAGTGTTTGTCACAGTGTTACAACGATTGGTTGTCGATGGCAATAATTTTAAATAGTTCATGTGGGTATTTAAGAGGCCATGGGTAATCGATGCATTAGTGAAAATTTTATTTAATTAAATTCTTTCATGGATATCAAATTTTAATGTAATGAAATTTTGTATTAGATTTAAATTTTGTATTAAATATGAAATAAAAAGTACAAGTCCTGCTACTCACCTCATTTAGCAAAGTCCACTGATAATGTGCCCTAAAAAGACAAAAAGGGAAATAAGGTCACAACATGGCATTACAGAGACGAGAACTATTAAATTTTGATTAGCTTTGGCTTCAAGATTCAGACAATTTTAGTTTTAACTTCGAACATTTCGCCTAACTTTAAGGTGTTAATGACAGTCTACAATGAGACTCTCTTAAACATTACAGGCCATTGTGATACCATAAGAATAAGGGAAGGAATATGCCTTTTAGTTACTACTGTCGAACTAGCCAGATCGCTTTAAAACGTCTTATAGGATGTGAATATTCCCATCCGCTTATTTAGACAAAATCTCAAAGAAATATTAACCTGAAGTGGAACTTTTTCCTTTTTCTCAAAGGTCCTCACAGCTTCCGCAGAAATTATCATTTGTAACCTCTAGTCTATCAGCAAGTTTTCCAATCGGAGAGTAACCATCATGGCGGTGGAGGTGGATAGGTGGAGGTGGATAGGTGGAGGTGGATAGGTGGAGGTGGATAGGTGGAGGTGGATAGGTGGAGGTGGATAGGTGGAGGTTGGTGTGTTTAGGGGATGGTGTGGACCCCCAGAAACGTGGTCCTGAAAGTGGATATGAATTTCGTGCTCTACTCCAAAATACTTTTCAATTGAGCCCCTATTGCCATGATCGGTAAATAGGTATGTCCCATTTAGGGGTGTGGTCCCTCAGACACTTAGCCCTGAAGAAAGCTAGCGAGCTTTCGATATACAGATGGACGGACGTGACTAGATTGATCGACCTAAAATATCAACGACCATTGGAACTTGGATGATTATTTCGAGGTTTTACGAAAGGATGGACAAAATTAGTATACCCCGAACCTGAGATGAACCTTGAGGTCGAGTGCGAGGCACTGTTGCCAGCGGCATAGTTTTGAATTGACTTAACCCCAGTATTGCCATCTGGAAGATCATGTTACATGGGTGGACCAAAGCTCGAGGACAGAGTGGCATGGGGGTCTACATTTTGAAACCTTGGACTGATATCTGTTTTAGATTGCCTAACCATAATACGGTCCTGCAAGCGGAGATCCGGGCGATCACGGAATGCGTGAAGTGGTGTGGTGCTGACGCGAAGGCGTCGAGTATTAACATCTTAACGGAAAGTAAAATTGCCATAAGGCCAATAACAACCAGGACGATAAGGTCACGAACAGTCTTGCAGTGTAAAAAGGAGATTAACGCCTTCCCTGAGGTTGGCAAAATCCGCAATGTTTGGGTGCTGAGCAATAATGGAGTAAGGGGAAAGGAAAGGGTAGACGAAGCCCAGAGGACTGCCGTCAATAAACTTAGTTAGCCCGAAGCCCTTTCGGGTCGACGCAGTTCGAGTTAAGGGAGTGGGCGATAAATGCATAAGCAACCCAGTGGAACAGCGAAAAGGTCGGTAGGACGACGAAAATCCCATGGGACAATCCAGATCGTGAGAAGACGAGGCTATTACTGAAATGAAGTAAGTAGGAGGTCTGTATAGATATTGGTATCATAATGGGACAAATAGGACTATGAGCTCACTTATGTAGAATCGGAGCGGCATTCTTCATAAGAAAGTTTGCGAGCTTTCAACAGACAGATGGACGGACATGACTAGATTGACCTAAAATGTCATGACGATCAAAAATATTGTACTTTATTGGATCTTTGACGAATATTTCGAGTTGTTACGAACGGGACGACGAAATGAGTGTACCCCCATCCTATGGTGGAGGTTATAAAAAAGCTCAATAATCCCAATGGGGCAAAAACGGGCACAACGTTTTTGAACATACATTCAGTCGAAGATCCCCTGAATTTCAAAAACCAAGTTTCGAAGCTTTATACGTTTTAATAGTTAACTGCGAAGCAGTCTGTTCTCTGATGGGGATATATCAATTTCGTCATTCCGTTTTTAACTCATGGAAATATTTGTCTAAGGCCCCAAAAAGTGTATATCTTCTTGATTGTCATGATATGTTAAGTCGATCTAGCCATGTCCATCAGTCTGTCCGGCTTTTCATCTGTCTGTCTCAGTGTCGAATGAACGGAAAATTTTGAAGAATTCAATCTAGAAGCTTGAAATTTTGCACTTGTAAGTGCAGGGCGGTTGGAATTGTCAATGGGTTATATAAAAATTTTGCCCATGAACATTCCATTAAGGAATTGGGGCAAACTTTTCACATATCAATGAGTGCAGTCCGATTCAAGTTGAAGCTCAATGACTTGGGGCCTCCTTTTAATAGCCAAGTCCGAACGGCTTGCCGCAGTGCGACACCTCTTTGGAGAGAAGTTTTACATGGCAAAGAATCTCACAAATGTTGCCAGCATTAGGAGGGGAAAACCACCGATGAAAATTTTTTCTGATGGTTTCGCCAGGATTCGAACCCAGACGCTATGCGTCATAGGCGGGCATGCTAAACTCTGCGCTACGGTGGCCTCCATATGGGGTTTGATATAGCTCCCATATAAATCGTTGTCCGATTATACTTCTGAGCCTCCAGAGAGCGCAAATTTGACATATTTTCGGTGAAATTTTTTATGAGATATTTAGTTATGACTTTCATTCAACTGTACTAAGTATAGTTCATATCGGGTTATAACCTGATATAGCTTCCGATTTCCGGATTTTAATTCGTAAGCCCAAATAGAGCCCAATTCTTACCGGGAAAAGGACTTGACAAATGAGATCCATGGTGAAGTGTATGTAAAATTCGACCCGGACGAACTTAGCATGTTTTTGCTTCTTTAACTTGGGATAGAGTAAAAACAAAGGGGAGGGGCAGCCAAAATCCACCCTAAGGACACATGGAGCAATCAGAACAATATCTGATTAAAATGAAAAGGATGTGACATCCAAACTATCAATTGGGTGTACATTGCTGAAATATGGTAAGTGCTTCACATAAAGTCTTTTTATACCCTCCACCATAGGATGGGGGTATACTAATTTCGTCATTCTGTTTGTAACACCTCGAAATATGCGTCTGAGACCCCATAAAGTAAATATATTGTTGATGGTCATGTCTTTTTAAGTCGATCTAGCCATGTCTGTCCGTCCGTCTGTCCGTCCGTCCGTCCGTCTGCCTGTCGAAAGCACGCTAACTTCCGAAGGAGTAAAGCTTGAAATTTTGCACAAATACTTTTTATTTGCGTAGGTCGGTTGGGATTGTAAATGGGCCAAATCAGTCCATGGTTTGATATAGCTGTCATATAAACCGATCTTGGGTCTTGACTTCTTGAGCCGCTAGAGGGCGCAATTCTCGACCGATTTGACTTAAATTTTGCTCGTAGTGTTTTGGTGTCACTTCCAACAACTGCGCTTAGCATGGTTTAAATCGGTCCATGTTCTGATATAGCTGTCATATAAACCGATCTTGGATCTTGACTTCTTGAGCCAATAAAGCGCGCAATTCCCATCCGATTTGGCTGAAATTTTGCATGAGAAGTTTCGTTATAACTTCCAATAACTTTGCTAAATATGGCGCAAATCGGTAGAAAAGCTGATATAGCTGTCATATAAACCGATCTGGGATGTTGATTTCTTGAGCCTCTAGAGGGCGCAATTCTCATCCGATTTGACCAAAATTTTGCACGTGGTGTTTTGGTGTAACTTCCAATAACTCAGCCAAGTATGGTTCAAATCGGTTCATGTTTTGATTTAGCTGTCATATAAACCGATCTTAGGTCTTGACTTCTTGAACCTCTAGAGGGCGCAATTCTCGTCCGATTTGACTGAAAATTTTCAGGTAGTGTTTTGGTGCCACTTCAAACAACTGTGCTTAGTATGATTTAAATCGGTTCAAAATCTGGTATAGTTGTCATATAAACCGATCTTGGATCTTGACTTCTTGAGCGAATAAAGCGCGCAGTTTCGTTATGACTTCCAATAACTTTGCTAAGTATGGCGCAAATCGGTACATAAGCTGATATAGCTGTCATATAAACCGATCTGGGATGTTGATTTCTTGAGCCTCTAGAGGGCGCAATTCTCATCCGATTTGACCTAAATTTTGCACGCGGTGTTTTGGTATCACTTTCAAAAACTCCGCTAAGTATGGTTTAAATCGGTCCATGTTTTGATATAGCTGTCATATAAACCGATCTTGGGTCTTGACTTTTTGAGCCTCTAGAGGGCGCAATTCTCATCCGATTTGGCTGCAATTTTGCACGTGGTGTTTTGGTGTAACTTCCAATAGCTCCGCTAAGTATGATTCAAATCGGTTCATAATCTGGTATAGTTGTCATACAAACCGAACTTGGATTATTGGCTTCTTGAGCCAATAGAGCACGCAATTCCCATCCGATTTGGCTGAAATTTTGCATTAAATGTTTTGTTATGACTTCCAATACCTGTGCTAAGTATGGCGCACATCGGTACATAACCTAATATAGCTGCCATATAAACCGATCTGGGATCTTGACTTCTTCAGCCTCTAGAGGGCGCAATTCTCATCCGATTTGGCAGAAATTTGCACAACGGTTTCTCTCATGACCTCCAACATACGTGTCTACTATGGTCAGAATCGATCAATAGCTTGATACAGCTCCCATATAAACCTATCTCCCGATTTTGCTTCTTGAGCTCCTACAAGGCGCAATTCTTATCTGAATGAAATGAAATATTACACAATGACTTCTACAATGTTCGGCATTCATTTATGGTCCGAATCGGACTATAACTTGATATAGCTCCAGTAGCATAACAGTTCATATTCAGTATTCTTTGTTTGTCTAAAAAGAGAGATACCGGACAAATGCGATCCATGGTGTAGGGTTTAAAAGATTCGGCCCGGCCGGACTAAGCACGCTCTGAACTGTTTTAACTCAATATTCGGTAAAAACGAAAATTTTAACCAAATATTACCAAAATACAGTTTTTATGAAAATTGGGTAATTTGGAAAATTGTATTCTAAAGGAGTTGGCTTTGTGGTAAACGAATGGATTGCCTTTGCCACAGATTTCTTCTTACATTTCTCATCTTGTTTCTTGACGCATACCAGGAAAACTTCAAGGTGGGGCAAAGACATGATGGTACATGAACTTAAGTGATTTCAAATTGTCACGACGCATAAAGAAAAATCACAATCAGCCAAGTCATCATGACAGATCGGGTATTCGAAGCATACGTGCAGTTGTTATTTGCGAATTAATATTTATAAATTTCATTCACGTATTTCTCTAACATTTCTCCCCATTGTTTTGCCAATTTTACGTACATGTACAATACAACGTGTGTGTGTGTGTGTGTGTGTGTGTGTGTGTGTGTGTGTGTGTGTGTGTGTGTGTGTGTGTGTGTGTGTGTGTGTGTGTGTGTGTGTGTGTGTGTGTCTGTATTTATGTATGTATGCGAAAATAGTATATATTGTTCGCAACAAATGCGGCAACAACATCAAACAGCATCACTTGCAGGAAAACTTCAAAACTCCGACCAACAACTGTGGAAACGAGCCACCCTAAGCACCATTGGGAATCCAACTCAACCCAACCAACATCAACATAAAACAGCACCATTATTCCTTTAGAGAAAGCACAATGAAACGAAAATCCCATAACATTATTGTTGTATTCCCCTGCGGAAAAGTTGACAAATCTCTTAGACCAAAACCCGGTCAACCAACAACAAACACCACATGCCGCAGAAGCAACAACAGCCGTGTGAAATCCATTGAACACCACCAAATGCGGAGCAGCCAGCAACCAGGATGAATAGATGGATGGATGGATGCGAAAGGACGCAATGGCGAGTACTCAAAAAATCAAATACCAGCCATCATTCTAACGATTGAACCAAAATCAAATGAAAAATTGCAAATTCATGTTGTGAAATCAAATTTTCATCATTCACGGAAAGCACGTTTCACAGTAAACGGGTACTCAACGCAAACACACCAGCTGTTGTATGAGGTTAGCAAAGGTACGACCAGGGGAGGGGGTCTTAAAACTTAAGAAATAAATAAGAAACAATAAAATTTTCAAAAATGAAATACGGTGAAAAGTCCATCATCAATCAACCAATAGCAGCTACATCCAAAAATGGTTCGGATTTGGAACTATCTCGTCTTGGATGTCGAAAGGTCTAATATAATAAACTGTTCAAGACGGTAAAACAGAATATCGATCTATATGGCGGCTTTATCTTAATATAGTACGATCTCTAATAATTTTACAATATATATAATTTTTTGATATCGGGAGGGGGGCGGACGCTCCCCCCTACCACAAAAGTACTACCCAAAAATAACAGCCGACCGACCGGGACAATATGGGATTCAAATGAAAGGTATTCAAGAGTAGAGTATGAATTTTATAATAAAAGTTGGGTCCAAGTACCTGGGGGGGGGGGGCCGCCCCAGCCCCCAAACGCCTTAAAATAGGTTTATTTTGCGATCATGACATTATGGGACTTAAATGAAAGGAATTTGGGAGTAGATTGCGATTTTGGTCAGGAAGTAGGAGTAGGTTTTAAAGTTTTGTTCATAACGGTAGGGGGCGGACCCTCCACCGTTACCCCAAAAACATCAACCAAAATAAAAAGTGGACCGATAGATAACGAATCTGGAGTAGATAACGAAGTTGGCATACAAATTCATGTCAAAGTATAGGGGGTCACCGCACCCCCACAAAAACGCCCAAAATGGGCACATTAGCCAATCACAAATATATGGGACTCGATTTGTTTGTTTCGTATAGACTGTAAAACGGCAGAACCGATTTTCGCGAAATTATCGCATATTGAGTAGGTTTTTCTGGAAGGTAACATAGGCTATATAATTTTTCAGTATCGGAAGGGGGACGGACGGACAATATGGGTATCAAAAGAAAAGTATGGGGGAGTAAATAACGAATCTGACAATTCATGTCGAAGTATAGGGGGTCACCCTACCCCCACAAAAACGCCCAAAATGGTCACATTAGCCAATCACGGATATGTGGGACTCGGTTTGTATGTTCCGTATAGACTGCAAAACAGCAGAAACGATTTTCTCGAAATTTTCGCATGTTGAATAGGTTGGTCTGGAAGGTAACATAGGCTATATAATTTTTCGGTATCGGAAAGGGGACGGACCCTCCCCTTATGCCAAAAAAACACAACCCAAAATCAATCGGAACAATATAGGTATCAAATGAAAGATATTGGAGAGTAGAATACGAATATGGTATTAAAATTTGAATTAAATTAAATCGGGCCGCCCCAACCCCAAAACTACCCCAAACAGATAAATTGGATGATCATTTCAATATGGCATAAAACATTAGGTCCAAGTAATGGGAGGTCGCCCACCTCCAAATGAGCATATTAGCCGACCATGGATATATGGGACTCAAATGAAACGTCTCTTCTGCAAGAAGAAGAAGGAAATGACAAGACATGAATATGAGCAAATCGAGATGTTCAGGAGCCAGAATGAAGTCCACAAATTCGTTCGAAGAATTAAATATTAAACCGAAGGCTTTGGTACAGGCACATCCTTCTGCAGAGACAAATAAGGACAGACACAGATACAGATTGTGTTCAGAGGATATGGGAAGAACCCGTCAGAACGAGTCTGAACGAGGTCTACATAGAAGTAACCTGGCTGAAAAACAATAAAACAGCAGGAGCCGATGGGTTTCCGGCTGAACTATTTAAGACCGGTGGCGAAACGCTGATAAGGAGTATGCATCAGCCCGTCTGCGCAAGCTGCCTAGAAGAACGTAGCCCCATGATTGGAACTTTACACAAGAAAAAGGACCAGACGGTATGTGCCAGCTACAGAGGAATAAGTCTCCTCCCTATTGCATACAAGATACTCTCAAGCGTACTATGTGAAAGATTTAAGTCAACCAGGCCTTCAGCCACACTGATATGGCTCGATTATATCATATCAGTGTGGTTAAGCCTGTTGATTTGGTCTATGAATCATAGACCATCTTTTCGTTGATTACAAAGCCGCCATCTACAGCCCTTTACGTTCAAAGGTAGTGCATGCCATGTCTGAGTTTGGTACCCCTGCTAAACTGAAATGGAGGAGGCCACCGTAGCGCAGAGGTTAGCATGTCCGCCTATGACGCTGAACGCCTGGGTTCGAATCCTGGCGAAACCATCAGAAAAAAAGTTCAGCGGTGGTTTTCTCCTCCTAATGCTGGCGACATTTGTGAGGTATTATGCCATGTAAAACTTCTCTCCAAAGAGGTGTCGCACTGCGGCTCGCCGTTCGGACTCGGCTATAAAAAGGAGGCCATTTATCATTGAGCTTAAACTTGAATCTGACTGCACTCATTGATATGTGAGAAGTTTGCCACTGTTCCTTAATGGAATGTTCATGGGCAAAATTTGCATTTGCTAAACTGATATGACTTTGAAGGATGACGCTAGTTGATGCACTCTGGTCACATAAAATACGATAGGAACTCTCCGAAATGTTCCATTACAACCGAAGTTTCAGACAAGAAGACAGCCTATCGGGTGATCTCTTTTCCACCGTGCTGGAGGAGATTATACGAGAAGCAGATGTGAATAGGATTGCCACGCTACTCACAAGAGAACATATGCTACTCGCCTATACCGACGATATCGATATAATGGTTTGGTACCAGGAAGAAGCAATTGCAGCCTTTGAGAGTATCGAAAGAGAATCAACGATAGAGGGTTTGGTAGTCAATAAAGATAAGACAAAGTGGATGATATCAATCCCACAAAGTTCCAAATATTGGGTTGCCCAAAAAGTAATTGCGGATTTTTCATATAGTAGGCGTTGACAAATTTTTTCACAGCTTGTGACTCTGTAATTGCATTCTTTCTTCTGTCAGTTATCAGCTGTTACTTTTAGCTTGCTTTAGAAAAAAAGTGTAAAAAAGTATATTTGATTAAAGTTCATTCTAAGTTTTATTAAAAACGTATTTACTTTCTTTTAAAAAATCCGCAATTACTTTTTGGGCAACCCAATAGTAAGCTGCGTTAATTTGTTTTTATTGGGATATAGCTGCCATATAGACCTATCTAGCGATATGGGGTCTTAACCCGAAAAACCCGCACTTTTGGTCAAATTTCGCTCAAATTTGCAACGGGAAGTTTTGCTGGGGGCTTGATATTCAAAGCGAATATATCGGACCATATTCACATATAGCTGCCATATAGAGCGATATGACGGTTTAGGGTCTAAAGGCCATAAAATGCTGCATTTATTACCCGATTTCTCTCGAATTTGATACAGTGACTTGTATTAAACCTGCCGTCATCCGACCAGCATATGGTCCAGATCACACTAAATTTAGATATAGCTGTCATATGGACCGATCTTCCAATTTAGGTAGGTTCTTAATAAAATAAAAATTTGATTTGTTGCCCGATTTCGCTGAAACTGTGACTTGTACAAGAGTTCTCTGGACCTAACTCCAGTATGATCCCGAGCAGATTATATTACAATGGATATGGTAGTGGAATTGTTATAAAACAAAATGATGAATATATCCATGGTGGTGGGTATCAAAAGTTCGGCATATTTTTACTTGTTTTATTTAAACTACTTCTCTTTCAAAAATCAAATTTGCTCCTGAAAACTCACAAACAAATGTAAAATCATTTATTAAGAATATATCTTCCATTTTCCATTCTTTACAATAACGCATAACCAATGTTGGGACAGCTTGTGTTTTATTTGCCGCAGATGATTCTGCGGATTTTCGAGTTATTGTTTTTTTTTTTTTTGTGATTACAATGCAATTGGCGTCAGTTTTCCATAATGATGCAATTGTTCAAAGAGAGGGAACTGGATAGCTAAGAGCTATGTGAAGATTTGCAACTTGAAATTTCCACGAACAAATAAAGTTTCCAAACAATTTGTCTAGTTTGCAAGTTGGTGCATACTGTGGAACAAAATTGTGAAAAAAAAACTTTTGAAGCAACTGTAAGAATTTCGGATAACTTACAGACTATGAACTACTTAACGGAGTTAATGTGCTGAACACTAATAGGTAACAAGCAAAATGTTCTAAACTAGCTTAAGAGGATATAACCCATTTGCAATCACCAACGACCTACATACATAAATAACAAGTAAGAGCGTGCTAAGTTCGGCCGGGCCGAATCTTATATACCCTCTACCATGAATCGCATTTGTCGAGTTCTATGCGCGGTATCTCTATTTAGGCAAACAAAGAATATTGAATAAGAACTGTTATGCTATTGGAGCTATATCAAGTTTTAGTCCGATTCCGACCATAAATAAGTGCTGAATATTGTAGAAGTCATTGTGTAATATTTCAGTTCATTCAGAAAAGAATTGCGCCTTGTAGGGGCTCAAGAAGCAAAATCGGGAGATAGATTCAGACCATATTAGACACATATGTTGAAGGTCACGAGGTAAACCGTTGTACAAAATTTCAGTCAAATCGGAAAAGAATTGCGCCCTCTAGAGGCTCAAGAAGTCAAGACCCTAGATCGGTTTATATGGCAGCTATATCAAAACATGGCCCGATTTAAGCCATTCTTAGCGCAGTTGTTGGAAGTGCTAACAAAACACTACGTGCAAAATTTCAATAAAATCGGAAAAGAATTGCGCCCTCTAGAGGCTCAAGAAGTCAAGACCCTAGATCGGTTTATATGGCAGTTATATCAAAACATGGACCGATTTAAGCCATACTTTGCGTAGTTGTTGGAAGTGCTAGCAAAACACTACGTGCAAAATTTCAATAACATCGGACGAAAATTGCGCCCTCTAGAGGCTCAAGAAATCAAGACCCTAGATCGGTTTATATGGCAGCTATATCAAAACATGGCCCGATTTAAGCCATTCTTAGCGCAGTTGTTGGAAGTAATACTACGTGAGAAATTTTAGTCAAATCGGAAAAGAATTGCGCCCTCTAGAGGCTCAAGAAGTCAAGACCCAAGACCGGTTTATATGGCAGCTATATCAAAACATGGAGCGATTTGGCCCATTTACGATCCAAACCGAACTACACTAATAAGAAGTATTTGTGCAAAATTTGAAGCGGGTAGTTTTACTCCTTCGAAAGTTAGCGTGCTTTCGACAGGCAGACGGACGGAAATGGCTAGATCGACATAAAATGACATGAGAATCAAGAATATATATACCTTATGGGGTCTCAGACGCATATTTCGAGGTGTTACAAACAGAATGACGAAATTAGTATACCCCCATCCTATGGTGGAAGCAAAATTTCAAGCGTCTAGCCTTAAGTTTTCGACCTCTATCGTTTTTAGACAGACCTCTATCTATAGGTTGCCCAAAAAGTAATTGCGAATTTTTCATATAGTCGGCGTTGACAAATTTTTTCACAGCTTGTGACTCTGTAATTGCATTCTTTCTACTGTCAGTTATCAGCTGTTACTTTTAGCTTGCTTTAGAAAAAGTGTAAAAAAAGTATATTTGATTAAAGTTCATTCTAAGTTGTATTAAAAATGCATTTACTTTCTTTTAAAAAATCCGCACTTACTTTTTGGGCAACCCAATAGTTCGACTCAGAAAGTCGAGACGACCAAGAATACTCTATGGGATATCAGATCAATATTTCGATATATATATTTTTAAATACAACACACCCTGTGGTGTTGTATATAAAAATGCATTAAGTTCGGCCATAGCGAACTCATTACAACCTCCACCATAGGATGGGGGTATACTAACTTCGTCATTCCGTCTGTAAAAAATCAAAATTTTGGTTTTAGACCCCATAAAGTATGTACATTTCTGATCGCCTAACATTTTAAGTAACACTAACTTTCGAAGGAGTAAAACTAGGTGGCTCAAATTTTGCCCATTAGTGTACGTCTGTTGGGATTGTAAATGGGCCATATTGGGGCATATTTAGATATAGCTCCCATATAAACCTATTTCCCGATTATACTTCTTGAGTCTCTACCTAATGTGGCAGACATTTTGCACAACAACTTTTCCTATGACTTTCAACATGTGTGCCAAGTATGGGCGGATTCGGTACAAATACTGATATATTTCCCGTATAAACCGATTTCCCGTTTTTACTTCTTTAACCTCTAGAGTGCGTAATTCTTATCCGATTTGGTTGAAGCGTTTACAGTGACTTTTTCTATAATTTCTAATATATGTGCCAAGCATGGTCTCAATCGGTTCAAAAACTGATATAACTCCCATATAAACCCAACTCCCGATTTTGCTTCTTGAGCTTCCAGAGGGCGAAATTCCTATCCGATTTGGATTAAATTTAAAAATGAATATAAGTGTCAAGTATAGTTCGAATCGGTGCAAAGTTTTATATAGCTCCCATATAAATCGATCTCCCGATTATTTTTTTGAGTCCCTAGAGGGCGTATTTCTTTTCCAATGTCGCTCCAAAATAGACCTATCTCCCGATTGATGTTACACTTTTTGTAAAAAAAAATTCCAAATTTAATTTTTTCGAAAATTTTAGGTACAGTGAATTTGTATTTCTTTTCCAATGTCGCTCCAAAATAGACCTATCTCCCGATTGATGTTACACTTTTTGTAAAAAAAAATTCCAAATTTAATTTTTTCGAAAATTTTAGGTACAGTGAATTTGTATTCGTGCTATGTATGGTCAGGAGGCCACCGTAGCGCAGAGGTTAGTATGTCCGCCTATAACGCTGAACGCCTGGGTTCGAATCCTGGCGAGACCATCAGAAAAAATTTTCAACGATGGTTTTCCCCTCCTAATGCTGGCAACATTTGTGAGGTACTCTGCCATGTAAAACTTCTCTCAAAAGAGGTGTCGCACTGCGGCACGCCGTTCGGACTCGGCTATAAAAAAGAGGCCCCTTATCATTGAGCTTAAAAACTTGAATCGGACTGCACTCATAAAAACTTGAATCGGACTGCACTCATTGATATGTGAGAAGTTTTCCCCTGTTCCTTAGTGGAATGTTCATGGGCAAAATTTGCATTTGCATTTGCTATGTATGGTCTCAATCGGTTCAAAACCTGATATAGCTCCTATATAAACCGATCCTTCCGATTATTTTTCTTGAGCCTATAGAGGGCGTTATTCTTATCCGATTTCGCTGAAATTTTGCACAGCGACTTCTTTGATGACCTCTAAAATAAATGCCAAGTACTGGCAGAAATTTTGCCCGTCGATTGTTTCTAGGTTCTCAAACATTCGTGCCAAATAAGATGAATCGGTTCATAACCTGGTGTATGTAGCTCAAATCCAAACCAATCCCATGACTGATGTTACATTTTTTGCAAAAAAATTCAAAATTTAGATTTTTTTTAGAAATTTTAGGTTTTGAAGTGGACAATCTGCATTTATTTTTTAACGTGCTCGTAAAATTTAGTATCTTTTGCAACGATGTATAAAACATTTTAATCGGTGCACAAATTGTCCCACAATTTCAAAATCAGCGACAATACCTTGTTATAATACGACAATACTCCAATTACGTATAAACCATTTGAGATATTGGAAATAAGTTTTTGTAGGGTTCTACGAGTTCTATCTTTAAACAATACCATCAAGCCGATCGGCCCATATATGATTATTTGGTAAGCAACTCAAAATGTGGCATGCTCGAGGTGACCAACTCTCAAGCCCAAATGATTCAGCCTTTGAACCCACTAGGGTTCCCAAGTTCTGCAGCTTAATTCAACATTGACTACGTTGAGTTAGGTATTCATATCTCGATCCGATCAAAAGTTCTGGAATTATTTCCCAGATTTTTCGATTTGGCAACACTGTGCGGTGTTGACGAGGTAGATAAACTTGCTGACCATCTCAAAGTTGTGGTTCCCAAGTTTTTTTCCAATTTCTTTATCTGCTCGGGTGTACAATACGTTGTGGGAGTTGATACCATCCATTTTGTCTTACTGTCATTGACTGACTCTCTACCGACTCATTTTAAGGCTACAGTTACTACTTCCGATGACCAACCCATGATATCGATGTAGTCGGCATAGGCGATTAACATGCTTCCTCCTGCGAGTAGTGTGCCACATCATTCACATCTACATCCCGTATAATCTCCTCCAGCAGGATATTAAAGAGATCACACGATAAGCTGGCGTCTTGTCTGAAACCTCGTTTGATATTGAATGGTTCGCAGAGATTCTTTTCTATTCTAAGTGAGGAACGTGTATCAGCAAGTGTCATCCTGCAGTCTTATTTATATTGCAGAGATACCAAACTCAAACATGGCTTGAAATACCTTTGAACGTATAGGGCTATAATCAACAAAGAGATGGCAGGTGTTGATTTGTCCTTCTCGGGTCTTTTCCAGAATTTGATGCAGTGTAAATATCTGGTCTATGGTGGATTTACCAGGTCTAAAGCCGCATTGATAGGGCCTTAATATATTATTGACTTTAGACTTTAATCTTTCACAAAGTATGCTCGATAGTATCTTGTATGCAATAAGGAGAAGACTTATTCCTCTGTAATTGGCACATTCCGTCTTGTGTCTACGTCTACGGGACATAGTATGCTGAGGTTCCAATTATCAGGTATGCCTTATTCTAGCCAGATACCGCAGACAAGCTGGTGCATACGCCTTATCTGCGTGTCGCCTAAGGTCTTAAATAGTTCAGCCGGCAATCCATCGGCTCCTACTGCCTTGTTGTTCTTCAGTCGGTCACTGCTATTCATTCCGGCTAGGGGGTAAACATTCTATATCATCATTAGGTGTTGGTTTTGCGGCATCCTCTTTGCAGCTATCTTCAGATACAAGCAGTTGGGAAACGTGTTCTTTCCATATCCTCAGCACACAATCTACAATATATCAATTACCATATTTCCTTCCTTGTCTCTGCAGGAAGATGTGCCTGTACCAAAGCCATCAGTTTGATGTTTGAGTCTTTGGTAGATTTTTCGGATTTCATTCTGACTCCTGTACATCGCATTTCGCTCATACTCACGTCTTTCCATTTCCTTCTTCTTCTTCGTCTCTGCGGAATAGACGTTTCTCCTCTCTCCTTCTCTCCAGATACCTCTCCTTTATCTGGCGCTTTGCTACTGATTGCAGGGTTGCTCTCTATGCCACATTCTTGACTTCAGTAGCATTTCGACACTCTTGGTCGTACCATGGGTTTCTTGGGGGAGGCTTGCGATACCCAAGTACTGATTTCGATACATTTTCCATGGCGTGGACAATGATTTGCCACCGTTGCCATTATATCATCGGAACAAGGAGTGCTTTCATCAATTAGTTGGGTCAGTCGAGTGGAATGTGCCGTTGCCATGTGTTGTGTTTGCAGTTTTTCAATGCCCATCCTCCGTGCAGTGTCAAATCCTACTTTTTTCACCATGCTCAAACGTTTGCGAACCTTTGCTGCAACAAGGTTAGGTAATAAACGAACAAACTCGGACCATATTTAGACTTAAGGCAATGAGCCCTTACCCATTTAAAGTACGATTTCGGTGAAATTTGGAACAGTGAGTTGAAAAAGGAGGAGACTACAGTAACGCAGAGGTACGCACGTCCGCCTTTAACGCTGAGTGTCTGGCGAGAACATCAGAAAAAAGTTTTCTGCAGTGCTTATCCCCACCTAAAGTCCGCTGTCATTGGGCTTAAACTTGAATCGGACAGTACTCTTGATATGTCAGCAGTTTGCCCCTGTTTCTCTATGGAATATTCTTGAACAAATTTGCATTTGAGTTGTAATAGGACGCCCGATAACCGATCGGAGTAGGGTTCATGTCGGGCCACGTACAGGCAAACAGACAGATAGACAGGCAGACAAACAGACAAACGGACATAGCTAAATCTAATCAGAAAGTTATTCTGAGTCGATTGGTTGCTTATCAATGGGTCTATCTCTCTTCCTTTTGGGTGTTACAAACAAATGCACTAAGTTATAATACCCTGTACCACAGTAGTAGTGTAGGGTATAAAAATTATGAATGGCGGTGGGTATCCAAAACTTGTCACAGCCTAACTTAACAGCTTTTTAAAGACCCACTATAGCATGGGGGAATACTTTCTTCATCTTTCCATTTGTAACACCTGAAAGAATTGATTTAAGACCCAACAAAGATTGCGTATTGTTGATCGTGTTGACATTCTAAAACGATTTAGGCATGTCCGCCCGCCTGTCGAAAGCACGCTAACTTGCGAATAAAGCAAGGCGCTTGAAATTTTGCACGCTTACTTTCTTTTAGTATAGGTCGGTTGAGAGTGTAAATGGGCTATATAGGTTAGTGTTTTGGTATATCAGCCATATAAACCGATCCTGCATCTTGATTTCCGGATCCTTACCCGATTTGGCTGACATTTTTGCAACGACTTTTTTTGACCCTGTTCTAATTTGGTTCGTAACCTGATGTAGCTCCCCGGTAAACCGATCTCCCAATTTTACATCTTGAGCCTCTTTAGGGCGCAATTCTGGCTAAAAATGGCTGAAAATTTCCACAATGAATTCCACTTTGCTTACCAACATCCAAACTAAATGTGGTGTGCATGGGTCCATAACCTGATATAGCTCCAAAAGCACAGCGATTCTTATCCGTTATCCCTTTTTTGCCTTCAAAAGAGTTACCAGGTGATCCATGGTGTTCCCGAATACTCGCAAATACTATTTGGCTGTTATTATTTCAATTATAACTCAACATTTGGCATTCTTAAGAAATTATTATGAGCACCCAAATTTTGTAATTGTTGACTACAAGCATTTAAAATATTTTGATAAACACTGTTCAAGTTTTTTCCTCTCAATTGAAGAACAACAAAAATATTTTCTGTATTGCAAACACAAAAGTATGTCCTAAATTTACAGTTTCTTCACAAAGGAATATTTCAGTGCAAATTACAAAATACTGTGGTCACAGATGTTTTGCTGTATTTTAATTTGTAATTGTTTCGTTGCTGTTTTTTTTTCTCATCCTTACAACGCATTTCTCTGGTTACAATTTTCCAGCACCTAGCATAAACTTCAATTACTTGCTTTCAAGATGGCACAAAAGTTGAACATTTTTGAAAAATATTCATTAAATGGAAGATGTTAACAAAGCCCGCAGAAGTGGCACAAACAAATGTGAATTTCAAGCGGCATTGAAATGGTAACGGAATAGGAAAATGTTTCTCATTTTGGCTTCAGATTCAAAAGGACCACAACAACAGCAAGCATAAAGCTCTAGCCGCCAGACAACCAAAAAGGAACCAATTGTGGGTTTTGGGCAAACTTTTCCGATTTTCATATTAATTTACCACTTAACAAAGCCAATATCAACTAACACTGGGCTAAATGAAATGGAAGGGGAAAATCATTTTTGAGGAGGTGTGAGGAATGGGTGGATGGAAAGGTTGGGAGATTTTAAATTATTAATTTTGATATTTTGATTAAATTTTTCTGTTGGCGAAGGGAGGGGAGGTAACGAATGAAATAAAAATCTGAGATCTGTAATTGAAAATATTTAATGGGAGCAAATAAAAGCTCGTTTAATTTGGAAAAGGTAGAAGCCCATCACCCTTAATCAGCTGTCACGATTCTTTTAGTTCAGATTTTAAAGCTGCCCAAAAAACCCACCATTTATTGCATAAAAAGGTTAAGGCCAAAAAATGTGTACCTCATTAAGGTATGTAGGCTATTCAAATGAAGGCATACGTTGATGGTGGATCTCATATGAGTTTAAAAGAACCATACAGTCGGACTTTTATCCATAATAAGGGGAATTTATTATACACCTAAGCAATATTTTCTCTGGTTTAAACCCTTCGATCCAAATATGGTGCGGATCGGACTATATTTAGATATATTTGAGAGATACACTGACCTGCCGATTAAGACTCATAAGTCCTTAAAGGCTGTATTTATTAATATTTACTATTCCAAAAGCCTGGCAGGAGCAAGGTTGGTATTTATACCCAATCCCGGCAAGGCAAGTAATGCTTATATATAAAAGCCTTACCATTATTAAGAATAGGACCTCCAGCGAACTGCTCAAATACAAACAGCATGCCTATGTCAAGGGAAGGTCGGTGGAGACTGCCCATTGCGAGGTTGTGCTTATAATAGAAGAATTCGTCGATGACAAGATTTACACACGGCCGGTATGCATTGAAATCGAGGGGGCTTTTAACAATGTGCGGACTGACACATTAATTCAATCCTAGGACCAATACCGGGTCCTTAAAGAGACCGCCCTGCACGAGATTGTGCATAAAATAGAAGACTCCTTCGATTCCAAGACGTACCATTGGCGGTATCCATTGAAATCAAGGGGCTTTGAACAATGTGCGGACTGGCACATTGATCTAATCCTTAGACCAGTACCAGGTTTACCCGCGTTCTAAGAGACTGGACTGCGGGTCCCATGACATAAATATAAGGGAACAAGTGAAAAGGTGTTAAGTTCGGCCGGATACTCACCACCTCGGGTATGTATGTAAACCACCTTTCGTCAAAATCCGGTGAGAAATGCATACCTTATGGCTCATAGCAGCTTTATCGAAATATGTTCCGATTTGGACCGAATACTAATAAGTATTAGTCATTTTTCAATCGTGTTTAACAAAATATTGGCCGTTTTAGCAGAATCAGCTATGCAGAAGCCCAAAAGGGTCTTGAAGACTGGCCATACGACTGGGCTAGACCCAGGGGTATCAATGTTAACCCAGAGAAGACTAAAATATGCCTGTTCACGTGGAAGATGAAGGTGGGCCAATTTAACGCACCACGTTTCCTCAATAAGACGATTTCGATATCCGACAAGGTCAAATACTAAGGTGTGATCTTAAACAGGAGCGTACTGAGAAGGCTCACAGATGTTGGGCACTGTGTAGACGGGCCGTAAGCTCGAAATGAAGCCTAAATCCAAGGATAGTCCATTAGCTCTACAGTAGCGTGATTAGACCAATACTTACATACGCTTCAGTAGTTTGGTGGACTGCTATGGAGAGAAAGTGCAACATAAGGACCAATAAACAGGTTCAGGGAACATGTTGTCTTGGCATAGCCAGAGCAATAAGGATCACGCCTAGGGCACTGGAGACTATTCTTGATATCCAACCCATAGACATACAAATTAAATGTGAGGCAACCACTGTGGGAGCAGCTTGTACCATCGCGGTATAATCGAGGCGACGATAGGAAACCTTGAAGGAAGGGAAGAGGTTTCCGATCGGATACCTGAGACGACACTTGTGGTCGAGTTCGAGGCACTTTTGCCAGAGGCACAGTCTTGTATTGACGGAACCCTAGTATTGCCATCTGAAAGATCATGTTACACGGATGGATCAAAGCTTGAGGACAGAGTGGGCCTGGGGGTTTACACGCAAGTACTGAGATCTGTTTTAGACTGCCTGACCATAATACGGTCCTACAGGCGGAGATCCGGGCGATCACGGAATGCGTGAAGTGGTGTGGTGCTAACGCGAGGACGTCGAGTGTCAGCATCTTTACGGAGAGTAAATTGGGCATATGGGCAATAACAACCAGAACGGTAAGGTCATGAAACAGTCTTGTAGTGTAAGAAGGAAATTAAAGCCTTCTCTGAGGATGGGAAAATCAGCATCGTTTGGGTGCCGGGCTATAACGGAGTAAAGGGAATGAAAGGGCAGACGATTTGGCGGTGAAGGCCAAGGACTGCCGTCAATAAACTTGGTTAACTTGAAACCTTTCGGGTCGACGCAGTCCGAGTTATGGGAATGGGCGACAAATGCGCATGCAACATTGTGGAACAGCGAAACAGCCGGTAGGACAGCGAAAGTCCTATGAGAGGATCCAGATCGTGTAAAGACGAGGCTATTACTGAAAGGAAGCAAGAAGGAGGTCAGTATAGCTATTGGTATCATAGGACTACGTGCTCACTTATATACAATCGGTGCGGCAAGTAATACCATGTGTAGGGTATGCGGGGAAGATGATGGGACGTTGGAGCATTTCCTTTGTCATTGCCCGGCTTTCGCTTCTAACCGATACCGGCAATTAGGTGGAGACACAATACCAGACATGAGCCAACTAAGGGGAGTGGTATTGAAAACACTTAAGGAATTCCTAACTTAAAATTTTCTTTTTAGAGGTTTCTTACAGTTTCTAGAGAGCCGATTACTGGCTTAGGTATATGGCCATAGTGGCATGGGGCGGATTAATGTCTGCACCCTCTTTTCAACTTAAACTAACCTATGCGACACCAAAGGCCTACGGACCTATAAGCTTAACGTCCGTTTTACTCAAAATCATGGAACGTATCGCTCAAATAAAGGGTGATTTTTTTGAGGTTAGGATTTTCATGCATTAGTATTTGACAGATCACGTGGGATTTCAGACATGGTGTCAAAGAGAAAGATGCTCAGTATGCTTTGACATTTCATCATGAATAGACTTACTAACGAGCAACGCTTGCAAATCATTGAATTTTATTACCAAAATCAGTGTTCGGTTCGAAATGTGTTCATTCACCGTAACGTTGCGTCCAACAGCATCTTTGAAAAAATACGGTCCAATGATTCCACCAGCGTACAAACCACACCAAACAGTGCATTTTTCGGGATGCATGGGCAGTTCTTGAACGGCTTCTGGTTGCTCTTCACTCCAAATGCGGCAATTTTGCTTATTTACGTAGCCATTCAACCAGAAATGAGCCTCATCGCTGAACGGTGAATGAACACATTTCGAACCGAACACTGATTTTGGTAATAAAATTCAATGATTTGCAAGCTTTGCTCGTTAGTAAGTCTATTCATGATGAAATGTCAAAGCATACTGAGCATCTTTCTCTTTGACACCATGTCTGAAATCCCACGTGATCTGTCAAATACTAATGCATGAAAATCCTAATCCTGCCTATGTCAAGGGAAGGTCGATGAAGACTACCCTTCCATGCCAAGAATCCTTCCTTGCCAAGAGGTACACATTGGCAGTATGCATTGACATCAGGGGGCTTTTAACAATGGTCCGGCCGACAAACTGATCCAATTGTTAGAACTGTACCGGGTGGACCGGGTCCTCAGAGACTACATTAAGCACATGATAAGGAACAGGTGGTCCCATAACATGGATATTAAGGTAGAAAGTATCACAGGGCACGCCATAGTTGGGGATATTATCGCCACTCCTTAGCGTTAATAACCTATTACGGATGCTGACCGAGGAGGGATTTGAACCCGTCTGCTCTGCACGACGATGTTATGATACTTTTGAGGTGCAAGGATCCAAATCAGCTATGCGGAAGGGCCAAAAGGGTCTTGAGGACTGGGCCTATTACTGGGCTAGATTTAGGGGCTCAATGTTAACCCAGAGAAGACTGAAATCTGACTGTTCACGAGTAGATAGAACCAAGGTCGAATATTTAGGAGTGATCTTGAGCAGGAATCTGAATTTGAAAAGACACAATCAAGACCGATCCAAGAAGGCTTACAGATGTTAGGCATTGTGCAGATAGGCCGTAGGCTTGAAATGGGGCCTGAGTCCACTGGCTCTACAGGAGTGTGATTAGACCACTACTTACTTACGCCTCAGTGGTTGGTGGAGTGCTATGGAGAAAAAGTGCAACATAAGGATAATACAATAGGTTCAGAGCACTAAAGACAATTCTAGATACCCGACTCAAGACTATTCTAGATACCCCCATCCTTTGGTGGAGGGTATAGAAATAAACTTTGCAGATTCTCTTTTGTCCATTCGTAGGTTAAGTTCAAAGATTGGCTATATCGGTCTATATCTTAACAAGTAAAAGCGTGCTAAGTTCGGCCGGGCCGAATCTTATATACCCTCCACAATGGATCTCATTTGTCGAGTTTTTTTCCCGGCATCTCTTCTTAGGCAAAAAAGGATATAAGAAAAGATTTGCTCTGCAATTAGACCGATATCAAGATATGATCCGGTTTGGACCACAATTAAATTATATGTTGGAGACCTGTGTAAAATGTCAGCCAATTCGAATAAGAATTTTGCCCTTTGGGGGCTCAAGAAGTAAAATAGAGAGATCGATTTATATGGGAGCTGTATCGGGCTATAGACCGATTCAGACCATAATAAACACGTATGTTGATGGTCATGAGAGGATCTGTCGTACAAAATTTCAGGCAAATCGGATAAGAATTGCGCACTCTAGAGGCTCAAGAAGTCAAGACCCAAGATCGGTTTATATGGCAGCTATATCAGGTTATTGACCGATTTGAACAATACTTGGCACAGTTGGTGCATATCATAACAAAACACGTCGTGCAAAATTTGAATTACGCACTCTAGAGGCTCAAGAAGTCAAGACCCAAGGTTTATATAGCAGCTATATCCAAACATGGACCGATATGGCCCATTTACAAAACCAACCGACCTACAGTAATAAGAAGTATTTGTCCAAAATTTCAAGCAGCTAGCTTTTCTCCTTCAGAAGTTAGCATGCTTTCGACAGACGGACGGACGGACATGGCTAGATCGATATAAAATGTTGCGACGATCAAGAATATATATACTTTAGGGGGTCTCAGACGAATACTTCGAGTAGTTACAAACAGAATGACGAAATTAGTATACCCCCCATCCTATTGTTGAGGGTATAATAAAGCCCCCATGTATACTAATCCGCCGATTTAAGGTCTTAGGCCCTTTAAGGCACTTTAATTATGCGATTTCGCAGAAATTTGGGATGTTAAGTTGTGTTAGGTTTCTAGAAATCCTTCTTTAATACGGCCCATTACGGTCCAGATTTTGATTTGGGATTGTAAATTATATTAGACCCTCGACATTCTTGTTTAATTTGATCCAGATTTGGATATAGCTGCCATATAGACCGATGTCTTGATTTAAGGTCTTGATCTCATAATAGGCGCATTTAATGTCCGATGTCCCAGAAAGGTTTTAGGCCCATAAAAGTCGTATTTAATAACCGATTTTGCTGAAATTATGCTCAATGAGTTCTGTTAGGCCCTTCGATATTCGTACCGCGTATGGCTACGATCGGACTATATTCGATATGATAAAAATGCCATACAGACCGATCTCTCGATTTAAGGTCTTAGGCCTGCAATTGGCGCATTTATTGTCTGATTTCTCAAAAATTTGGTATAGCGAGTGGTACTAGGCTCCTCGAAATCCCTGTTCAATAGGCCGAGATCGCCCTAAATTTGGATATAGCTTCCAAACATACCAATCTCCTGATTTAAGTTTTTAGGTCCATAAAATATGAATTTATAAACCGATTTTATTGAAATTAGGCACAATGGGTTCTGTTAGGCCATTCGACATTCGTCCCATTCGAATATGGTCAAGATCGGACTATATTTTGATATAGATGCCATATATACCGATCTCCCGATTTAAGTTCTTAAGCACTTTATTTCTCGGTTTTGCTCGAATTGGACACAGTAGACTGTGTTAGGCCCTTCGATATTCGTGTTCATATAATACAGATGGGCCTATATTTGGATATAGCTGTCTTATACATATACCGATCTTCTGATTTAAGTTCTTATCAATAAAAGATGAATTTTTTAACCTATTAATTTGGCAAAATGATTTGTGTTAGACCCTTATATAGCCTTCCTGAGTATGGTGGAGATCGGAATATATTTAGACTTAGCTGCTCTGGGTTCATTCATGAACCGTTTTTCAAAGTACTATGACGAAAGGTGGTGGGTATCCAAAGTTCGTTCCACCCGAACTTAATGCCTTTTTAGTTGATGAAGGTTAGTACTTAGAGCGCACAACAAGCCGATCACTGGCTTAGATGTATTGGGTTGCCTAAAAAGTAATTGCGGATTTTTTAAAAGAAAGTAAATGCATTTTTAATAAAACTTAGAATGAACTTTAATCAAATATATAATTGCCATTTTGTTCGATAACCTTTTGCCATCTTCCTGGCAAATTTAGTATTCCACGCTCATAGAACTTCTGGCCTTTATCTGCAAAAAACTGGATCAAGTGCGATTTTATAGCCTCATCATTGCCGAAAGTTTTACCATTTAAGGAGTTCTGCAAAGATCGAAATAAATGGTAGTCTGATGGTGCAAGGTCAGGGCTATATGGTGGATGCATCAAAAGTTCCCAGCCAAGCTCACTCAGTTTTTGGCGAGTGACCAAAGATGTGTGCGGTCTAGCGTTGTCCTGGTGGAATATGACACCTTTACGATTGACCAATTCTGGTCGCTTCTCCTTGATGGCTGTATTCAATTTGTCCAATTGTTGACAGTAAACATCCGAATTTATCGTTTGGTTCCTTGGAAGCAGCTCAAAATATACCACACCCTTCCAATCCCACCAAACAGACAGCATAACCTTCTTTTGGTGGATATCAGCCTTTGAAGTGGTTTGAGCTGGTTCACCATGCTTGGACCATGATCGTTTTCGACTAACGTTGCTGTAAACAATCCATTTTTCATCTCCAGTTATGATTCGTTTTAAAAACGGATCGAATTCATTGCGTGGTGCATATCACAAGCGTTGATTCGGTTTGTTAAATGAATTTCTTTCAATACATGTGGTACCCATATTAAAATTGACGCCAAACAAACAAATGTAAACAAAATTTCGCGCACTTTTTTTCTAAAGCAAGCTAAAAGTAACAGCTGATAACTGACAGAAGAAAGAATGCAATTACAGAGTCACAAGCCGTTGAAAAAATTTGTCAACGCCGACTATATTACTATTATATTACCGACAATTACTTTTTGGGCAACCCAATATCTGCACCCTCTATTCAACCTAACCTTAATATACCTGCCATATAGAACGACCTGTCGATTAAGGATCCTAAGCCTATAAAAGGTGCATTTATTACCCGATTTCTACGGAATTTGACACAAAGACTTCTAATAGCCTCCCATTGTCAGACCAGAATATGATTCAGATAAGACTATATTTAGATATAGCTGCCATATAGACCGATTTTCTAATTTAGGGTTTGTATCCCATATTTATTGCCCGATTTCGCTGAAATTGTAACTTATATAAGAATTCTCGGGACCTGAATCAAATATGATCTAAAACGACCCCCATATTGATATAACTATGAATATTGTAGTGAAGTTAAAAAAAAAAGAATGGTGAATATATCCAGTGCGGTGGTTATCCATTCGGCAAGTTTTTACTTGTTTGATGCTGTTACTTTGTTAGGATGTTCTGATTTGGTTCAATATTGACTAGTATAGCTGCCACACATTTTTTTCCGATTTGTTTTTTTTTTAAAGCCTAGCTGAACAATTCCTGGCTGAAATTTTGCATTTTTATATCATACAATGTTTTACAAATAATTTCCATTTGCGTTTCTTTGAAAATGAAATATAACCCCTAAAAACATGTTTGTCTTTCTTTCTCAAGGGAACTGATGAATTTAATTGTACAGCAAATGTTATGATGAAAGTATCTCTCAGATATCAATCAATGTCAATTCTTCTCACAAACAAAATCCATAAAAATACCTTTTTCGTGGAATATGACTGTGGTTACCTCAATTGTGAGCCGTTCATAGCCGGCACATCATGGAAACAAGAAACCTTCTATTCTCATTTAAATTTGACATCGCTGTCGTTGAGTAAAACATATTTTTTGTTTTCATCATCAGATACTTTGTATATCAATATGGACTTTTGGATTATGTAAGGCATTGAAGATTCTTGACAGTATATAATAACATAAAACAATATAACAAATATAAAAACCAACAAAAATCGGCCGTGTCAAATCTTGGTTGCCCAACACCATGAATGCTGCTAAAATAATACACAAATAAGCACACAATACCATGGTACGTACCGGATTGACTCGATGGAGTTCTTCATCGGCAAGGGCTGCCGCTCAGTGTATAACACACTGCTAGAACAACAACAACAAATAAGCACATATGTGGATTAGGTTTTTAGAAGTGCAATATGGGAAAGGCGCCTATATCCTCTTGTAAACTTATGATTAACCTAATGTGGATGTTGAAAAACCAAATTTCAGCTAGATCGAACAAAAATTAAGCAATGTATAGTCCCAGAAAGAGAAATCGAAGGTCTAGTTAAAGTGAAGGCTAATCCACCTATGAACCGATATTGCCCATTTGCAAATGACCAAACCACATACATCGATTAACAGACAGATTACTGGGCTAGATAATGGATTCTGAACGTAAGACTGAAGAAGGCCAAGTGTTATCATAACTAAAAGTTTTAGCGTGAATGTAGGACATCAGCAAGCTCTCTCCATCCAACTCTATCGTTGGGCAAAGTCTTGGCTTGATTCAACGATATATGGGTTAATTCCAACTCTAACTTAGTACTCGAATGTTCTTCGCTGTCATTGCTGATTCCAGTCTAGGACATTTCTCGCTATGGCATCGTGCGATCGGCGTAGGATATAACCAAACAAATCAAATTTTGTCTTCGGTGCAAGTCCTAGGCACGCTGTGAAATAGTGAACAGATGAAACTCCTTAATAAAAACTATTTCGATATCTGACAAGGTCAAATACTTAGGAGTGATCTTGCATAGGAAACTTAATTGGAAGTCTCATATTCAGAAGCGTACTGAGAAGGCTCAGAGATGTTGGGCACTATGCAGACGGGCCGTAGACTCGAAATGGGGCCTGAATCCGAGGATAGTCCACTGGCTCTACAGAAATGTGATTGGACCAATACTTACTTACGGCTCAGTAGTTTGGTGGACGGCTATGAAGAAAAAGCGATACATTAGGACCACACAACAGGTTCAGAGAACATGTTGTCTTGGCATAGGTGGAGCGAGTAGGACCACGCCCACTAGGGCACTGGAGACTATTCTAGATATCCGACCATTTGACATACAGAATAAATGCAGTTATGAGACTTAAGGCGATGGGAGAATGGATTGAGGATGGGAGCAGCTTAAGGCGATGGGAGAATGGATTGAGAATGGTAGCAGCTCGCGATATAATCGAGGGTACGATAGGAAACCTGGAAGGAAGGGAAAAGGTTTCCGATCGGATACCTGAGACTTAAGGTCGAGTGCGAGGCACTGCTGCCAGCGGCACAGTCTAGGACTGACGGAACCCTAGTATTGCCGTCTGGAAGATCATGTTACACGGATGGATCAAAACTAGAGGACATAGTGGGCCTGGGGGTTTACATTGAAAACCCAGAGACTGGCATCTGTTTTAGACTGCTGACCATAATACTGTGCTGCAGGCAGATATTTGGGCGATCACGGAATGCATGAAGTGGTGTGGTACTAACGCGAGGATGTCGAGTTTGAACATCTTTGCGGACAGCGAAATGGCCATAAGGGCAATAACAGCCTGGACGGTAAAGTCATGAACAGTCTTGGAGTGTAAGAAGAAGATTAACGCCTTCTCTAAGGCTGGCACAATCTGCATCGTTTGGGTGCCGGGCCATAAATGAGTAAGGGGGAATGAAAGGGCAAACGATTTGGCAGTGAAGGCCATCGAAAAACTTTGTTAACCCAAAGCCTTTCGGGTCGACGCAGTCCAATTTAAGGTCGTGGGCTACAAACCCGCATAAAGCACTGTGGAATAGCGAAACAATCGGTAGGACAGCGAAAATTCTATGGGGTGATCCGGATCGTGAGAGGACAAAGCTATTACTGAAAGGAAGTAAGAAGGAGGTCAGTATAGCTTTTGGTGTCATAATGGGACATATAGCACTACGAGCGCTCTTATGCAAAATCGGTGCGGCAAGTGATAGCATATGTAGGGAATGTGGAGAACATGATGAGCCGTTGGAGCATTTCCTATATCATTGCCCGGTTTTCGCGGGTAACAGACACCGGTACTTAGGTGGGGACACGATGTGAAACAATCGGTAGGACAGCGAAAATTCTATGGGGTGATCTGGATCGTGAGGGGACAAGGCTATTACTGAAAGAAAGTAAGAAGGAGGTCAGTATAGCTTTTGGTGTCATAATGGGACACATAGCACTACGAGCACTCTTATGCAAAATCAAGTGCGGCAAGTGATAGCATATGTAGGGCATGTGGAGAACATGATGAGCCGTTGGAGCATTTCCTACACCGGTACTTAGGTGGAAATGGTATGGAAAAAATTAAGGATTTTGTAAGTAGCACGGAATTCCCAACTTAAAATTTTCTTTTTCGAGGTAGCTTTAGTTTTTTAGAGCGCACCACAAGCCGATTGCTGGCTTAGGTTTATGTCTATAGTGGCATGGGGCTGATTAATATCTGCACCCTTTTTTTCCACCTAACCTAACCTTACCTATGCCATTGGAGTTATATCAAGTTATAGCCCGATTCAGACCATAAATGACCCGAATATTGAAGAGCATAGTGGAAGTCAATGCGTTATA
The DNA here is from genome assembly GCF_963082655.1 of Stomoxys calcitrans. NCBI lineage: Eukaryota > Metazoa > Arthropoda > Insecta > Diptera > Muscidae > Stomoxys > Stomoxys calcitrans. The sequence goes on along the minus strand of NC_081554.1, from coordinate 63,125,551 downwards.
TTTCAATCCAATCAGATAAGAATTGCGTCTTGTGGGGGATCGAAAAGCATAATCGGGAGATCGGTTTATATGGGAACTGTACCAGGCTTCAGATCGATTCAGACCATATTTGACACGTACGTTGAAGGTCAAGGGAGACACTTCGTGCGAAATTCCAGCCAAATCGGATGAGAATTGCGCCCTCTAGTGGCTCAAGAAGTCATGATTCAAGATCCGTTTATACGGCAGCTATATCAAAACATGGAGCGTTATGGCCCATTTACAGTCCCAATCGTCCTACACTGATAAGAATTATTCGTGCAAAATTTAAAGCGACTAGCTTCACTCCTTCGAAAGTTAGCGTGCTTTCGACAGACGGACGGACATGGCTCGATCAACTTAAAATGTCATGACGATCAAAAACGTGCATACTTTATGGGGTCTTAGACGAATATTTCGAATATTACAAACGGAATGAAGAAATTTGTATACCACCATCTTATAATGGTGGGTATAATTATTGAACTTTTTGAAATTTTCAATTATTTTTTATTTGATCCAATTGAAAAACGGATTGAAATTTGTTAAAAATTTCAATTAATTTCTATATGTAGTACACAGATGTTTTCCTCCTGGATCATGAACTTGAGATGCCACGTTTGGGCAAAGGTCTATGGGCACCCCTATGAACAAAAACTCTCTGACGGGGAATTTCCAAAAAAGTGTGTGGTTTCGGATAGGGATTCACTATAAATTTGTTGTTGTTGTCGTAGCAGTGCGTTGTACACTAAAGCGGCAGCCTTTGGCAGATGCGGGACTTCATCGGGTTAATCCGGTTTGTCGAAATGTAGGATGTATGGGTCTTTGAAATCGAAAATCCAAAAACAAAATTAAATGATGTTTGTGACCAAACAAAAGAAGCGCAAGAACAATTCTCAAATGTTTCCAAAATTTCTTTCTAAAGGATAATAGGTTTCTACTGATGGCCTTTCTCCTATCCTATATTGATAAAGAAATTTTATGCTTTACTGATTTAAATTACCTTCTACCAAAACTTTTTTTGAAGATGTTATTGTACCCCCTGATACAGATAGTCTTCAACTTGCGAGCAGTAACACTTTCCTCCTGCAACATCTTTATCAACTCATTTCGTAGCAAATTGTCTATGACAAATGTCCACAATCATTGATGTCTCTGCTTCAGTGAGTTAAAATAAGGATAATAAATTATTTTTATATGTGTCACCATTGGTGTATCATTTGTCATATCTCGGCTCCTATAGCATTTCGTAGAGCTTCTCACCGCCTCACCGTACCGCATCACAACACCGCACACAGCATGCCATCAATTTTGGCCCAAAGAGAAACTTTGGGTATCTGTGAGTACTTTTTTCGTGTTTTTGGGGTGAATGGCGGCAATATTGGTAGCAATATTTTATGTGAAAAAATGCACATGGTGTTCAAATTTATGATGTACTCTGAGTGTCCTCTTTTGACTGGACAAAGGGGCATGCCTCATTGTTTGCACTGTTGCCATTAAATGGATTAGAATTATGAATTGAAAACCTATCGTAAAATAATAGAGGGATTTTGGTATTTTTATGGGCGGCCATTGTAAGCAAAAAAAAGGTATGGGCTATGCTATGGTAGTAGCAAGGAAATAATAGTTGAGGGAGAATTTAGATGAAAAATGCCATAAATGAAATATTAAAAATTTTTTGAAAATTTATATGAAACATTTTTTTTTTTTTTTACTCTTTCTTGAAATTTTAGTACAACATTTCTCAAAATGTTGCCTCTTATACCTAATTTGTCGATTTTTGATTTCCACACTTAATCCGAGAAGACTCAACAGCTGCGGTGGTGGCGTCATACCGTAGCGTGTTGTCCTCCCCTCCTATAGGTGTGGGTGCCTTGGCACCGTCCTTCAACTTCGGATGCACAGTTCGTCCCCAGCCTATAAGTAAAGGTGGTGTTTCTGACTCTGATTCAGACTGCGGGTGTTAATGAAACAGTCATCGCAGCCGAATGAGAGATGGGGGCATCGGGATAACGGCAGAAGTGAGCAATGTCTTTGATTAGCTCACATGCAGACCGAGAAAGCGACCCGGTGCACGCCGAAGGAAATAGAGGAGTATGTACCGGCAGCGCAATAGGGCGAAAGTGCAGGATGCTGGAAGGGCCAGAACTGACATTCCAAACACTTCTATGGAAGCTGAAACAGAAACAGATCTCCCGAAGAGTATAACACTGCTACAATGAAGAAGAAGAAAAGAAGCTCCCCGCTTTCAAGTACTCTGGCCAAACCAAGTCAGCTATCCCGCAATGGAGACTCTAGACAGTGTCCTGAGGAGGTAGACAAGGTCGGGACAGGAACGAAGAAAGCGCACACCCTGAGTCATCATGGAGAAGTTAGCGATGTCTTTGCTAAGCTCACAAGCAGACCGCGGAAGCGATCCGGTGCATGACGAAGGAGACAGAGGAGTATGTACGGGCAGCGCAATCGGGCGAAATTGCAGGATGCTGGAAGGGACAGGAACGAAGAAAGCGCACACCCTGAGTCATCATGGAGAAGTTAGCGATGTCTTTGCTAAGCTCACAAGCAGACCGCGGAAGCGATCCGGTGCATGACGAAGGAGACAGAGGAGTATGTACGGGCAGCGCAATCGGGCGAAATTGCAGGATGCTGGAAGGGACAGAACTGACATTCCCAGCACTTCTGTGAAAGCTGGAAAAAGAATCAGATCTCCCGAAGAGCATAACACTGCTACAATGCTGAAGAAGAAAAAGTGCTCCCCGCTTTCAAGTACTCTGGCCAAACCAAGTCAGCCATCCCGCAATGGAGACACCAGACAGTGTCCTGCGGAGGTAGACAAAGTCGGGACAGAAACGAAAGTAACGCGCACGCCCCCTGAGTCTTCATGGAGGACTGTGACTTCCAAACTGAGGCCACAGCCATCACGGAAGGGGAAAATGGTCGCTGAGAATGGTAAGGAGCCGCCCTCTTATGCCAGAGTGGCAAGGAAGCACAACAGAGATGAGCTGACTTATGCAGTCATCAATATCGGCTGTGCATCCGGTAGGATTCCTCCAGATCATCGGTCTCAAGTGGAGGATCTGGTTAACAATAGGATTTTCGAAGATGTGTGGAACTCTGTAGAGGGTCCATACCCATACAAATCATGAGCTGCGAGTTTAGAGGGGACATCTATACGCTGCGTTTTGCATCGGCGGATTGTTTTGATACCGTCAAAAAGCTCGTCGGAGATATCGACGCTCCCTGGGAGGGAGCAAAGCTCGACATGGTGAGAAAGTTGGATATCTCACAGCTCACAAAGGCGAAGGTCTTCATCAAAGGACGAGGTAGTAAATTTGCGACGGAACGCATGTTGGGATTCTTAGGCAAGCAAAAGTCTTCTTAGGGGGAGGTCTTCTACAGGGAAGAGAAGGAGGAAGGAACTCTCCTTGTGGTTGGCATTGATCAAGTCTCCGTGACAAGTTAGACTAAGACTAGAAACATGGCGCACCACCGGAGCAAAGCTGCCTTTTACCAGATTCGGAAGACTAGGATAGGTAGAAATTCTCATTTTTGGACATCAGGACGTGCAGTGGCAGGTGGCTCAATACCGCCCAACGAACAGGGGGCTGACAACGAGACAATCACGTCCTCTCTCAATATTGGAAAGACTAGGATAAGCAAAAATCCTAATACTAAAATATCAGGCAGCGAAGTGGCGAGAGACCCAACAAAGTCTAACAAATAGGGACCCGACGACGGACCCATCACCGAATTAAAGATTCGGAATGCTGGGATAGGTAAAGATCCTACTATTGAAACATTAGGCAGCGCCGCCACAGGAGACCTAATGCAACCCAATGAACAGGGAGCCGATGATGGTACCATCACCTACTCCCAAGAAGACCATTTACTTAAGATTTGGAAGACTACGATAGCCAAAGATCCTATTATCGAAACACCAGGCAGAACAGGGAATAAAAACTCAATGCAGCCTAACGAACAGGGACACGACGATGGAACCATTACCGACTTTATAAAGAGTCGAAAGACTAGGTAAGCAAAGAACCTAATACCATGACATCAGACAGTGCAGTGACAGGAAAGTCAATGCAGTCTAAGGAACAGGCAGCCGATGATGAGATCATCACCTACTCCCAAGATGCCCATATACTGGAGAACCAATGATTGAGGTAATCGTGATAAACATCAACCGGAGCGAGACTGCTACACCCGCTCTGATGAAGAAAATCAGCAAGGGCAAGATTCATATTGCCTAAATTCAGGAGCTATGGACGACCCTGAACACAGTTTCTGGACTGAACCATATCAACTACCAATTATTCTATGTTAACACTGGTACTCGGCCAAGGATCTGCGTTATTGGTCATAAAAATTTTAATTATATACTTTCCCCAGAGTTGTCAAAGTCGGATGCAACAGTACCGACAGGGAGACGGTGGGGCATACCTGGCATCACATTATCTGCCTTTCGACTCTCCGACACAGCCACCAACGTCGGAGCTGCAACGGCTGGTGAGGAAAGCAAAACAGACAAGAAACCATGTGCGATGTGAAGAAACTGGGTGCGATGCGAACTCTCACCACATTTCGTGGGGTAGTACCAACACTAATAAGCGGGGCCAAACCCTGGCAGAATTCTTGAATACTAACCACCTAATAACACTTCATATTGGTAACACCGCTACCCTTGTTAATAGGATTAGGGAGGAGGTTTTAGATGTAACAATATGATGAAGTTCAGGATTGGAAGGTCTCCATGGAGCATTCCTTCTCTATCGCTACATTAGGTTTAGGATAGCACGGCCAGCGCCGAATTCGATAAGCTTCCGGATTAAGTTGGAAACGAAATGGCCAAAATTCGGAAGACTACTCAGAAGAAGACTTGGGGAAGATAATTTAGATTGTCCAAGCATAGAAAACATGGACGACAATGACAACAAGTTTTATGACGCCACTAGTGGAGTCTTTCAAAGATAGTTGTCCACTTCGAGATAGGAAGTCAACCCAAGAAAAATCCTGGATGACAGGGGAGATTCGCAACATTAGGAAAGAGGTCCTCAGACTTTAGAACAGAACACGGAAGTTTATTGGAATGTGTATTACACATTCCACCACCGTAGCGCAGAGGTTAGCATGTCCGCCTATGAAGCTGAACGCCTGGGTTCGAATCCTGGCGAGACCATCAAAAAAAATTTTCAGCGATGGTTTTCCCCTCCTAATGCTGGCAACATTTGTGAGGTACTATGCCATGTAAAACTTCTTTCCAAAGAGGTGTCGCACTGCGGCACGCCGTTCGGACTCGGCTATAAAAAGGAGGCCCCTTATCATTAAGCTTAAACTTCAATCGGACTGCACTCATTGATATGTGAGAAGTTTGCCCCTGTTTCTTAGTTGAATGTTCATGGGCAAAATTTGCATTTTTTTTTGTATTACACACAGCCCAAGAGATACAATAAGATTACCAAAGTTTTGCCGCTCTGCCGTGCCTGCTTGAAGCTTTACTGCGATCAAGACGATAGCGTTAAAAACACCGCCAATATGAAAAAGTTTCTTTCAAAAACTCATATCCAAACTGAAATGTTAATTAATGACATGGGAGTGAGAGCAGAGAAAGCGGAGGACATGTTGAGGCTTTTGATGAAAACCCATTTTCCACGGGTTACGAAGGGACTCACGGAGACACCGGAATCTTGGAATAATGAAGTTGATCGAAAGCTTACCACAACGAAATTTATGGTCTAGGAAGCCTTGAGGAGCTTCGAACCATTAAAGACACACGGACCCAATGTAATATTTCCGGCGTTACTACAAAAGGAGGCCGACTATCTGGCGCCTCGTCTGGCCAAAATGTTCACAGCGTGACTAGGACTTGCATATACTCCGAAAGTCTGACAGGAAGCAAGGTTGGTGTTTATACCCAAGCCCGGCAAGGCAAGTTATGCGACACCAAAGGCCTACAGACCTTTAAGCCTTACGTCCTCTTTACTCAAAACCATGGAGCGTATTTTGGACTCTTTATCTCTTTATCATGGTAAAGAGTATGGCATCCAGTAAACTGCTCAGATACAAACAGCATGCCTATGCATGAGGTTGTGCATAAAATAGAAGAATCCTTCGATGCCAAAACGTGCACCCTGGCGGTATGCAATGACATCGAGGGGGCTGTTAACAATGTGCGGACTGACACACTGATCCAATCCTTAGACCAGGACCGGGTGGACCCGGTCCTTAGAGGCTGGATAAACCATATGCTAAGGAACAGGTGGATAAATTGTGTGTCCCATGGCATAAATACAAGGGAGAAAGTGGCACAGGGCACGCCCCAGGGGGGCATTTTATCGCCACTCCTATGGGTGGCCACCATAAGTGACCTCTTACGGATGCTGACTGAGAAGGGATTTGAACCCGTCTGCTATGCAGACGATGTTATAATACTTCTAAGGGATAAGTATCCGAACCAGCTATGCAGAAGGGCTGAAAGGGTCTTACATATGGCATATAACTGGGCTAGACCTAGGGGTCTCAATGTTAAGCCAGAGAAGACTGAAATAAGCCTGTTCACGAGGAAGACGAAGGTGGGCCAATTTAACGCACCAAGTTTCCTCAATAAGACTATTTCGATATCTGACAAGGTCAAATATTTGGGTGTGATCTTGGACAGGAAACTCAATTGGAAGTGTCACATTCAGGAGCGTACTGAGAAGGCTGAAAGATGTTGGGCACCATATAGGTGGGCCACAGGCTCGAAATGGGGCCTGAATTCGAGTCTACTGTACAGGAGCGTGATTAGACCAATACTAATTTACACCTCAGTAGTTTGGTGGACTGCTGTGGAGAAAAAGCGCAACATAAGGACCGTGCAACAGGATCAGAGAACATGTTGTCTTGGCATTGGCGGAGCGATATGAACCATGCCCACTAGGGCACTGGAGACTATTCTAGATATCCGACCCATTGACATACAGATTAAGTGTGAGGCAGCCACTGCTGCTATGAGACTTAAGTTGATGGGAGAATGGATTGAGGATTGGAGCAGCTCATACCATCGTGATATAATCGCGTCGACGATAGGAAACCTGTAAGGAAGAGAAGAAGTTTCCCATCGGATACCTGAGACGACACTTGAGGTCGAGTGCGAGACACTGCTGCCATCGGCACAGTCTTGGACTGACAGAACATTAGTATTTCCATCTGGAAGATCATGATACACGGATGGATCAAAGCTAGAGGAAAGAGTGGGACTGGGGGTCTTCACAGAGAACCCAAGGACTGAGATCTGTTTTAGACTGCCTGATCATAATACGGTCCAGTAGGCGGAGATCCGAGCGATCACGGTATGCGTGAGGTGATGTGGTGCTTACGCGAGGACGTCGAGTGTGAACATCTTTACGGAGAGTAAAATGGCCATTGCAACCAGGACGGTAAGGTCACAAACAGTATTGCAGTGTAAGAAGGAGATTAATGCCTTCTCTGAGGATGGCACAATCGGCATCGTTTGGTTGCCAGGCCATAACGGAGTAAGAGTAAATGAAATATCAGACGATTTGGCGGTGAAGGCCAAAGAACTGCCGTCAATAAACTTGGCTAACCCGAAGACTTTAGGGTCGACGCAGTCCGAGTTAAGGGAGTGGGCGACGTATGTAACACTGTGAAACAGCGAAACAGTCGGTGGGACGACTAAAATCCTATGGGATCATCCGGATCGTGAGAGGACGAGGCTATTACTGAAAGGAAGTATGAAGAAGTTCAGTATAGCTTTTGATATCATAAAGGGACACATAGGCTTACGAGCTCCCTAACGCAAAATGGGTGCGGCAAATTATAAAATGTGTAGGACATGTGGGGAAGATGATGAGACGTTGGAGCATTTCCTATGTCATTGCCCCGCTTCCGCCGCTAAAAGACACCGGTACTTATGTGGCGACACAATACCAGACTTGAACCAATATAGGGGAGTGAAGTGGAAAACAATTAAGGATTTTATAAGTAGCACGGAATTTCTAACTTAAAATTTTCTTTTTCGAGGTTGCTTTAGTTTTAGAGCGCACAACAAGCCGATTACTGGCTTAGGTGTATGTCCATTGTGGCATGGGGCGGTTTAATATCCGCACCCTCTTTTCAACCTAACCTAACATAACCTATAAACCAATCTTTAGATTTGACTTCTTGAGCCTCTCGGTTAAAATTTTAATGCAAAGTTTAAAAGTTTTTAAAATATAAATTTGCCAAGATGATTCAAACATAGCTCCCATATAAACCGATCGCTTAATTTGACTTCTTCAGCCTCTAGAGGGCGCATAGGGCGATTTGGCAGACATTTTAAACGTGGTATTTTCCTAAGACTTCTAATAGTCATGACAAGTACAGTCCATCTGTATCTGTAGGTGTTTCCCCTACGTATTTGAAAAAGTCATTAAAAGAACGAATCAAATGTGATTCATGGTGGAGGGTACAAAAGATTCAGCCCGGTCGTACTTAACGCAATTTCACTTGGTAATGTTTTATATTGCCACAATGCCCTATTTAAGGCATTTTACATCCTCTTACATAACTTGATTTGCTTTCCATTGCCCTTTTGCCTTTTTTTGCACTCCACCCCAATACAAGATGTATCTTAAAATTTGACATAACAATTTAAGCAAAATTTTGCCTCTTTTCTCAACTGACTTTTGTTGACTTGACAGTTGAGCTAAGTTCCATTGCTTGGCATAAAATCATGCATAGCTGGAAATTATGGCACAATGGAAACAATGACTTTGGCAAAATGTTACAAACCTAACGTTGTCATTGACTTCTGGCACACATATACGCCTCGTACGCCTCGACACATTGACGAGTTCAAGGCACTGTTGTCTGCTTAAAATGCTTGTGGTACTACTTCTCATGAGTCTCCGGATTTGAGATTTCGTTGTGCAAGACAAAAATGCATTTTTGTCATGCACCGTCAGACATTGTGTCGAGAGAGGCACGAATTCAAATGAATTCCAGAACTGAAAGGACGTCATGCCAACGCAAGCGAACTTCCAGCATTTGAAACGCAGGAAATGTACGTTAAGATTGTAATGGAACATTTTGTCGGTTGCATAAATATCAGGGTGTGAGTTGATGAAAAGAAGATCCAAGCATTGAAAGAAGAACTACAAAAAGTAAATTATTCCATAAACGTGTCATTAAGGAAAAGTGGGAGGACATCAATGAGTGTTTGATCTGAATTGGCTAAGTGATAATGGACCACTTGTTTATAGCCAAGACTGAGTACGAGAAAAAGCGTTTAATGTGATTGAATCCACAGGGGATGGCTTTTTCAAAACCTGTAGAAGATTTCTTTATATTACAGAAATAAAGGTCCAAACTTCAGTTCTTTACATAAAATATCGGATAAAAATTGAGCCTCACACTGAAGGAAAACTGGATACCAGTGGTATTGATAGTAAAGCTAAAACGAATAGAGATATCTTAGCAATTCTTTTTGAATTTCGCACATAAAAGCCCATATTAAATTCTGCCTCATTTATTTTTATAAAAATCCCCAAAATACCCCTCTCGGGCAAAGATGGTTTTCGAAACGATTTTTTAGTACATTTACTGTGGATGCCACAAATATTGTTAGGTGCAAAAATTTTTTTCCATGGATTTAGTGGACATATGCCAAAAGAGGGATCTGATCTTTGGAATTTTCAAACTCAAGGGTTTTTTTCAATTTTTCTAATGAAAATTGCTATTTGAAGTACTTATAAGTTGACATATCTTCTTCAAATTTAACTTAACGAACATCTACATTATGTCCTCTTTACAAGCAACAAAAGAAACAAAAAAGTTCGGCCGGGCCAAATCTTATATACCCTCACCATGGATCGCATTTGTCGAGTTCTTTTCCCGGCATCTCTTCTTAGACAAAAAAAGAATAAAAACAAAAATTGCTATTAGAGCGATATCGAGATATGGTCCGGTTTGGACCACAACTAAATTATATGATGGAGTCCTGTGTAAAATGTCAGCCAATTCGAATAAGAATTTCGTCCTTTGGGGCTCAAGAAGTAAAATAGAGAGATCGATTTTTATGGGAGCTGTATCAGGCTATAGACCGATTCAGACCATAATAAACACGAATGTTGATGGTCATAAGAGGATCCGTCCTCGAAAATTTCAGGCAAATCGGATAATAATTGCGACCTCTAGAGGCTCAAGAAGTCAAGACCCCAGATCGGTATATATGACAGCTATACCAGGTTATGGACCGATTTGAGCCATACTAGGCACAGTTGTTGGATATCATAACAAAATACGTCGTGCACAATTTCCAATCGGATAAGAATTGCGCACTGTAGAGGCTCAAGAAGTCAAGACCCAAGATCGGTTTATCGGACGAAATTAGTATACCCCCCATCCTATGATGGAGGGTATAAAAATTAAAACTCTAGCCAGGGTTTCCTTTAATATTTCAGGATTAAAGAACACAAAAACAAATAGTAATCATCGAAAATCGCTTAATTGTTTATCAAAATATTCCCCATGAACCAATTGTCGAGGCACTTTTGCCACTCTGATTGAGATATCTCCAGAAAAATGCATTCTGAACGCATCAACCGCTTCTTAAGGTGTCGAAAAACGTTGACCTATAATTTTTTTTTACTTACGGGAATAAAAACAAGTCATTCGGTCCCAAGTCAGGACTATACAGCGGATGACTCATCAAATCGATGTTTTAAGTACTCAAAAATGCGGTTATTTCGTATATTTTGAGCATTGCTTTTGACCAATCGACACGAGCCTTTTTTTTGAGAAATTGACAAATTGTGTGGGATCCAACGTGAACAACTTTTTTTTGTCGGTCAAATGTTCATGCAATATTGAATGTATACTGGTCGCACCACCACCGTAGCGCAGAGGTTAGCATGTCTGCCTATGATGCTAAACGCCTGGGCTCGAATCCTGGCGAGACCATCAGAAAAAATTTTTCAGCGATGGTTTCCCCTCCTTATGCTGGCAATATCAGGTACTATGCCATGTAAACTTCTCTCCAAAGAGGTGTCGCACTGCGACACGCCGTTCGAACTCGGTTATGAAAAAGAGGTCCCTTATCATTGAGCTTAAACTTGAATCGGACTGCACTCATGAATATGTGAAAAGCTTGCCCCTGTTCCTTAGTGGAATTTTTAAGGAGCAAAATTCCCACTAGTGCCTAATGTTGTCTCAATCTCACGGTAGATCACATGACGATCTTGCAATATCAGTAGGCGCACATCATCTATGGTTTTTGGAACAAAAACTGATTTTGGACGACCTTCACGAAATTCGACTCGGAGTAAACTACGACCTCGGTTGAATTCACCATACCATCGATAAACACTGGTCTTTGATGGAGCTTCATCGCCAAAAATTGTTTTAAGTTCATCGATGCACTGTTGTTGAGTTAATTCACGTCGAAAGTTGTAAAAAATAATTGCGATTTAATTCCATTTTTTGGGCGAGATGAAACTTTTAAGTTACTGTAAACAACACAAATAGCGCTCGTGTGTCAAAACGTTCTGAGTACGTATAACCTAAAAAATGTCAAACTTTACGATAGAGCTGTCAATTGGCAGATTGAAATACAAGGGTTGTCCAATCCCGAAATATAAAAGACAACCCTTGTAGAGATGAGGTCGATTGTTCCTCGGACAAGTGTTCGGGCACCAATTGCTGAGTCGTCTTCTGATTCCTCAACCCCACCCCATTCAAAGAGTTCTAGCTTCAACTTGTTGAATCTGTAGGATACAACTCCTTTAGACTTTTTAAGGTCTGCGAGACAGCTGGAGTTAAGTACATATACAAATCCTGGATAGAATTCTACAGCTCAGTGGAGGATACATCTAAGGCCTCCACGGTAAGAAAGATTCTGTCCTCGAGACCTATTATGGTTGGGTATATCCAGAAGTCAGAGAATGTATGGACAATGTCTAGAACTACTCGTTGATAAACATTTCCCGGGATATTCTCCAACGTGGCGCCAGAAGAGGTTGTCACTGACGTGCATTCGTCGGAGGCCATTAGGGAAATTGTGTCTGAGCTAAAATCCTTTGGGCGATAATAAGTTTCGACTTCTTTAAGACGCCCGGCCCTGATGATGTATCACCGGTTGAATTACAAGCTGTGTCTGATAGACAGGTTCCCTGGCTTAGGGAGATATACTCTGCTTGTATCAGAATGTCATATATACCTGTGGGATGGAGAGTCATTTTCATTCTGAAAGCAGGAAAACCCTACCACACGAAGGTAAACGATTTTCGACCTATTAGTCTGTGGTCCTTTATGCTGAAGACTCTTGAGAGGTTGATAGAAACATATGTTAGGAAAAGATCCCTGGAGATCGCCTGTCGCGGCAGCAGAAGCATATAGTAAAGGCAAATCCACTGAAGCAGCCCTTCACGACGTTGTAGGCTACATAGAGGGTTCTCTCACTGTCAAGGAATATGCAATGGTAGCATTTCTTGACATTGAAGGTGCTTTCGATAATGTAAAACCGACGTCAATCATGAAGGAGTTGGAGATTCTAGCCATCAACTTTGCCGCAAGAAGTCTATTAATAACTTACTTACTAAAAGATGCATTACGGCAGGCTTGGGATCTGTGGATCTAAACAGATTGGTCAGCAGTGGAATACCTCAAGGAGGTTTACTATCTCCTCTACTTTGGAATATAGCCATTACAATATATTATTGTCGCTGATAGAAAAAGACATAAAAATGCTCGCGTATGCTGATGGCATGGCAATTGCGGTTACGGGAAAGTTTCCCAGCATTCTAAGAGATATACTTCACGAAGCTCTACGTGCAACAGCAAAGTGGGCTACCGAAAGTGGTCTGGGTATAAATCCGTGCAAGACAGAGGTAGTTCTTTTCAGCTGGAGATACAAGTTGCCTACAGTGGAACCTGTCTCCTTGGGTAGAGATAATTTTCCATTTACAGAGACCTTTACACCTGCAAGAGAGCCATTGGCATGCATTGGGTATATACTGCAGTTGTCAGACCTATAATGCTATATGGTGCTGTGGTCTGGTGGACACCGCTTCAAAAGTCCACCTACTGCTCAATACTTAACCGGATCCAAAGGATGGCTTGTTTGTGCATCACAGCCGCACTGAGGACTACACCATCTGATGCACTGAATTTGATGCTACATCTTATGCCTCTGGACATTGTGGCTAGATGAATTGCAGCGACCACCGCCGTAAGGTTGAGGTAGCTTTCTCATTTTTCATGTGGCGGCTACGGACAATGTGTTATCCTTGATACAATATTTGATGTTCCAGGCAGTGTGGATTACAACCTACCTGAGCCGATTTTAAATAAAAAGTACTGTACCACTATTCCTGATAGAACCGATTGGAACCACGTTATCCCAGGTAACAGAAGTTACATAGACTTCTATACGGATGATTCCAAACTATACGACCAGGTGAGTTTTGGGGTATACTCTAAAGGTCTAAAACTAGTCATGACGCAGAGGTTACCCGACCACTGCAGTGTGTATCAAGCAGAGAGCCTTGCAATTAAGGAAGTGTTGGAATGGCTAAGATTGGCATAAATATCTTCTCAGACAGCCAGGCAGCCATTAAATCCCTGGAGAGCGTATTTCTGAACAGAAAAAACGAACCCGACTGTCGCAGATCTCTCAACGAGATGGTTGAACAGTTCAAAATTCACCTGTTCTGGAAGCCGGGCCACAGAGATATCCCAGGGAATTCTAAAGCAGACGAGCTTGCGAGACTAGGAACTCCCTTACACACTCCAGGAACAATGGAATCTGTGGGTATGCCTCTAGCGACATGTAAGCTAAGTTTTCAGGACCAGGTCCGAAGGGCAACGAATGATAGATGGTCACAAAGAGGGGCCTGTGGGCACTCCCAAACTATGTGGCCTCATCTAGACTTGAAGAGATATACTGCTTTGCTGTCATTGGCTAGAACAGACATCTCAGTCATTGTGTCCGTCATAACAGGTCACTGTCTAATCGGAAAACATGCTGACAGACTGAGGGTTGCCAGCAACGACTTTTGCAGAAGCTGTAGGGACATCGAAGAAGAAGAGACTATAGAACATTTTCTGTATGTGTGTCCCGCACTAGCAGTTAGAAGGAGTTTCACTTTAGGTTCTCATTTCTTTGAGAACCTATCTGATTTAGGGGATGTGAACATTCGCAAGTTGCTGGGGTTTTTAAAGCGATCTGGATGGTTCAACCGTAGGAACTAGAAGGCATCTTCCTTCGTCTGTTGCTGTGATATCACAATGAACGAAAACGTCTAAGTGAGTCTGATGGCAGACTGGACACTTAAACCCAACCTAACCTAACCTAAGTAAATATACAGCGTGTCTCCGGTTGCCATCAGCCTCATCCAATCTACCAATCTCCCAGTCGGTGGTTGAAAGCTTGGGATTACAGTCCCTTTGTATCCCATGTATAGATATAGGAACTGAGGGTATCCTTAGTATCCATTCGTGTGCCAATGATCAAGAAGGAATATCTTTCTTCTTGACTACTATCTTCCTTCCATCTGGCAAGATCTTTCCAAAAATTTTTAGAGCACAACGAAACATTTCAATTGAACGTTGATAACCGAAAGAAGTTTCTGAACAAGAACTATGACAATCCTGGACAAGAACTAGTACTGGCCTATTGACGGCATGTGAATGATCGCCCAATGTCAGTTCCGTAAACATTTGAAGCACAATAGTTCCGTAACTTTATTCTTGTACCAAAGGAGTCCGAAAGCTTATAGGACTTCTTTCTACAACCTCCTGTTGATGGAACCTTCTTCTTGGTTGGCAGTGGATTTAGCAAATAGTCTCGGCTGGAGTACTGTGTAAGGGATTATTCTCAACCAGATCTTGTAAAGCCAGATTTACTCAGCTACTCAGCTCTGCTTCAAACTCCCCATTAACCTATGTCTCTTCCTTAGTATTCCGGAGTAATTTCCAAAACATGTCTCTTTTACTTCCGAATTTAACCTATAAGAGCTAGCGGCTGTGACACGTACCCAATTAAATTTACCTTTTGTTATCGTTCTAATTAGTTACGCCAGAATAATAAATTATTTTTGCCAAAAATTGGTTTCGCTTCGAATGATAAAATATTTACAACAGATTTACATATTTTTCTGCTATAACAGCAACAGTAACGCCGCACGAAATCATTGATTAATATCCCACATAATACGAGTACGAGGACAAAAAAAAATCTATCAAAGCATTTACAGTCATTTGCAATTCCATTAAATGGGCTCAATGGTAATGAGTGCCAAGAAAAAAAAAATAGTCCAGATGTATATAAAAAAAACGAAGAACAAATAAATATTGCCATAAGACAAGTCAAGCATCAAGCACCGCACAAAGGGTGTTCACATGGGGCTGAAGAGAGTTTTCAAAGCAAAAAAAAGAGGATGTGGTAGGAGATTTAAAAACCTTCTCTAGGTACAATCAGGTTGGGCGAACGCTCATGATTACGGACTTTAGGGTAAAGGAGGCCTTGAGGAGCTTCCAACCTTTAAAATATGTTTGGCGTTGCTACAGAAGCAATTTGACAACCTGGCGCCCGATCTAGCAGCTATATTCACAGCTTGTCTAGGACTTGCATATACTCTGAAAACCTGACAGGAGGCAAGGGCGGTATTTATACCCAAGTCCGGCAAGGCAAGTTATGCGAAACAAAAGGCCTACAAAGACCGAAACACTGTACGTCGTTTCTATTCAAAACCAAGGAGCGTATAGCGGGTACCATGATTAGGCGAACTGCTCAAATGCAGACAGCATGCCTCAGCATGTCAATGGAAGGTCTGTGGAGACTGCCCTGCACGAGGTTCTGAATAAAATAAAAGAATCCTTGGATGACAAGATGTATGCTTGACGCTATGCATTGACGCTATGCATTGACATCGAAAGACCTATTAACAATGTGAGGATCAACACACTCCCGAATCCTCAGAGCAGTTCAAGGTTGACCGAGTCCTTAGAAATTGGACTCGGTCCACATGCTAAGGAATAAGTGGATAAATTGTGGATCTCATGACATAAATCTATGTAAGAAGGTGGCATAGGGCACGCCACAGGGGAAATGCTTCCAAGGGGTTGTAGTCCAATTTATCTAGGCAAAAGGGCCAAAGGGTCATGGAGATAGCATACGACTTGGGTAGACTTAGGGATCTGAATGCAAGCCCAGCGAAGACTGAAATCTGCCTGTTTGCGAGGCATACTAAGGTGGGCCAATTTGAGGTGCCACTTCTCCCCAACAGAACGATTTCCTAATCCGCCAAGGTCAAATACTTGGTAGTGATCTTGGATAGGAAACTGAAGTGGAACTGGTACTGAGTAGGCTTACAGATGTGGGGCACTGTGTAAACGCAACGTAGGCTCAAAATGGGGCCCACATCCGAGAAAAGTTTACTGGTTTTATGGGAGCCTAATATGACCAATACCTACTTACGCCTGAGTAGTTTGGTGGACTTCGATGGAGAAAAAGTGTAACCTAAGGGTAATGCAATTGGTTCAGAGAACAAGACTACCAGAGTCCTGAAGGCAACTCCTGATATCCGGCCCACAGACATACAGATAGAGTATGAGGCAGCCATTGCGGCTAAGACTTAAGGCGATGGAAAAATTGATTGAGAAAACAAGCAGGTCACACCTTAGCAGGTCACCTTAACCGAGGCGACGATAGGAAATCTGGATGTAATGGAAGAGAATTCAGATCGGATACCTGAGACAACACTTGAAGTCAAGTGCGATGCACTGCTGTCGCTGCAGCAGTCTCCTTAAGTCTCAGCCACTGCAGCCTTAAGTCTCAGCCACTGCAGCTAAGACTTAAGGCGATGAAAAAATGGATAATGAAAACAAGCAGGTCATACCTTAGCGGTATAAGCGAGGCGACGAAGCAAACCTAGATGTAATGGAAGAGGATTCAGATCGGATACCTGAGGCAACACTTGATCAAGTGCGATGCACTGCTGCAGCGGCACAATATTGGATTGAAGGAAGTCTGGTATTACCATCAGGAAGTTCGTACTACACGGATGGATCAAAGCTAGAGGTCTGAGGGTCTACATTGAGAAACCAGGGCCTGAGATCTGTTTTCGACTGCACTACGGTTATGAAGGCGTAGACCCGGGAGATAACGGATTGCGTGAGGAGTTATGGTGTAGGACTTGAGGACTTCGAGTGTAAACATCTTTAAGGACAGTTAACAAGTCATCAGGACCTTAAACACCCAGGTTAGCAAGGTCACGAAATAATCTTGGAGTGTAAGAACGAGATTAATGCCTTCTTAGAGGCATACCATCCTCATCGTTTGGTGGTGGGCAATAGGTTAGTATGACGGAGTAGTGCCATCAGTAAACTTGGTGAATGCGCCTTTCAGGGCGACGGAGTGCGAGATAAGAACGTCGGTAATAAACGCGTAAACTGGCCATCAGGGCAAAAACAACCAGAACCGTAAGTACAGTCTTGGAGTGTAAGAAGGAGATAAACGCCTTCTCCGAGGATAGCACGATTAGCATTTTGTGGATGTCGGGCGATAGCGGAATAAGAGGGAATGAAAAAGCAGAAGACTAAACTTTGAAGGCAAGCTTTTTGGGTCAACGCAGTCCAAGTTAACCGCGAAAGGTCAAAAAGGCGACTAAAATCCTTTGTGGAGACTCGGATCGTCAGATCACTTTTGCGAGTCACGGTGAAACGGTCGAAAGCACATCGAAAATCCTATGGGGAGAATCGGATTGTGAGATCACACATAGGTATGGCAAGTGTGGAGCATGTGGGGGAAAATGATGAGGCGTTGGAGCATCTTCGATGCCATTGCTCAGTTTTCGGGGCTAGCAGACACCAGCACTTGATGGGGACACAAAACCAGATATGAACCAACTTAGGGGCGTGGTGTTGAAAACAATTAGGGATTTTGTAAATAACACAGAATTTCTGACTTAGATTAAGGGGTAACTTTTTAGTATTAAAAGTGCATAACAAGCCGATATAAGGCTTAGGTGTATGTCCATAGAGGTATGGGGCGGCTTAATATCCTATTTTTAACCTAACCTAACCAAGTCCAGCATGCGCCATGTTATATTCAATCTCATTTCATTTCTTGGATTTACATACTCATGGCTAATTGACAAATATTTTGCCCCAAATTTCCATCACTCCTCTTAAGTCCCCAGCGACTATTTACCAAATTACCCATTATTGATGGGTATGTCTCTCAATTGTAGATGACATAGGAAAAGCAGCCAACATCAATATTCGAAGTGTGCACACATGCATACACATGTAGATGTTTGTAAGGACTAGACAAATAAACTAACACATTCGCAAACACATACACATACACACAAGCGGAGACGTGTTTTACCCGTTCGTAGTTAGAGAATGGCCGTGATTGTTGAAACGTGACTCAATTTACATCATTTTTCTCACTTAGCCTCATGCAAAGGATCATATAAACTTGCACACAAGCAATCATTCATATATACACACACACATGTACACAACCATAAAGATGTGTGCACTAGATGTATATAAGAATACCCTACAAACATTTTTCATAATTTTGGGAAGTGCGTTCGTCTTTGCGATGAATAAAACAAACTTCTGAAAGATTTTTGCACAATTGTTCTTCCGTATTAGTCGCGAAACACTTTTTTACGACATCATTGAGCAACCCACTGCTTTATAATCTTCCGTATGACTCGTGAAGCACTCTTCTAGGTTATTATTGGACAATCCATTGTATGTGCGGAAGTTTTAGCAACTCTTCGCGACGATTAGAACGCAACCCACTGTAAGGGATACATGTGCAATCCCACAAAACCCATGCGGTTGGAGTGCTGGGCCAATAACGCCTCCCGAAAAACTATGAGAAACAAAGGAATAGTAAAAACGGACCCCCCAACGTTGACGACCCACGCAAATGAAAAAAGGACCATGATTTGCGAATCTGCACCTGGAATGTCCGCACTCTTTATAGAGAAGGTGCAGTATACGCGCTGGCGGATGTATTAGAGAAGTACAAGGCAGATATTACCACCTTACAGGAAATGCGATGGACTGGGAATGGCGTCACTACAACACCAAACGGTGACGAACTATACCATAGCTGCCATACCACGAGGCATGAATTTGGTTGTGGATTTGTAGTTAGTCGGAGACTGAAACACCTTGTCTGCAGCTTTACTCCGGTGGATCAGAGGCTAGCCACAATCCGCATAAAAGCCATATCTTCAACACCAGCCCAATTTGTGCCCATGCCCCGACGGAAGACAAAGACGAGCAGATCAAGGAAATTTTCTACGAGCGCCTAGAGAGAGAATGTGACCGCTGCCACGCCCATGGTATTAAAATCGTTCTGGGAGATTTTAATGCGAGATAGGGAAGGAAGACATTTTTGGTCCTACAGTCGGAAAGTTTAGCCTCCACGATATAACGTCCAGTAATGGGTTGAGTCTGATAGATTTCGCCGAGGCAAAAACCATGGAATTTAGTAGCACCAGATTGCAACATTAAAATATTCACAAAGTCACATGGCGGTCACCCGATCAAAGCACGAGAAACCAAATTGATCACGTTGTGATAGATGGAAGGCATTCATCCGGCGTATTGGATGTACGATCGATCCGTGGAGCGAATATAGATTCGGATCATTACCTTGTTGCAGCAAAGGTTCGCACCCGTTTGAACATGGCGAGGAAAGTACGATCTAACACTGCACGGAAGCTGGACATTGAAAAGCTGCAAACACAACAAATGGCAGCGGCATACTCCACTCGACTGACCCAAATGCTTGATTAAAGCACTCCTTGTTCCGATGGCATAATAGCGCAGTGGCAAACTATTGTCCACTCCATTTAAAATGCGGCGAAATCCGTACTTGGATACCGGAAGCCTCCTCCAAGAAAAATGGAAAGACGTTAGGGTGAGCGAATTGAGATGTACAGGAGTCAGAATGAAGTCCGGAAATTCTACCAAAGAATTAAACATCAAACCGATGACTTTGGGGCAGGCACATCCTCCTGCAGAGACAAAGAAGGAAATCTGGTAACTGACACAGATAACATGCTGAGGATATGGAAAGAACATTTGACCCAACTGCTAGTATCCGAAGCTGGCGGCGAAGAGGATACCGCAGAACCAATCCCTGATGATGGTATAGAATGTTTACCTCCTAGTCAGAATGAGTTTCAAGTAGCAGTGACCCGACTAAAGAATAACAAGGCAGCAGGAGCTGACGGGTTACCCGCTGAACTATTTAAGACCGGAGGCGGCACGCTGATAAAGCGTATGCATCAGCTTATCTGCACAATCTGGCTAGAAGAACGCATACCCTATGATTGCAACCTTAGCATACTATGTCCGGTTCACAAGAAAGGAGACAAGACGGAATGTGCCACCTACAGAGGAATAAGTCTCCTCCCTATCGCACATAAGATACTCTCGAGTGTACTGTGTGAAAGATTAAAACCTAAAGTCAATGAGATAATTAGGCCCTATCAATGCGGCTTTAGACCTGGGAAATCCACCCTAGACCAGCTATTCACACTGCACCAAATCCTGGAAGAGACCCGAGAAGGACAAATCAATACCTACCATCTCTTTGTTGACTACAAAGCCGCTTTCGATACTCCTTTACATTCAAAGGTATTTCAAGCCATGTCTGAGTTTGGTATTCCTGCAAAATTAATGAGACTCTGCAGGATGACACTTGCTGATACGCGTTCCTCAGTAAGAATAGGAAAGAATCTCTCCGAACCATTTAATACCAAACGAGATTTCGGATAAGGAGAGAGCCTATCGTATGATCTCTTCAATATCCTGCTGGAGAAGATTATATGAGATGCAGAAGTGAATAGATATGGCACACTAATCACAAGAGAGGACATGCTACTCTCCTATGCCAACGATATCGATATCATAGGTTGGTCACCGGAAGTAGAAACTGCAGGCTTTGAAAGAATCGCAAGAGGGTCAGTGAAAATGGATCTGTAAGTAAATGGAAATAAGACGAAATGGATAGTTTCAACTCCCAAAAAGCCATGCACAACCGAGCAGATAAAGAAAATGAAGAATGTTGGAAATCACAACTTTGAGATAGTCAGTAACTTTATCTACCTCGGCACCGCCGTAACCAAAACGAATGACACCAGTTTTGAGATTAAGCGAAGAATAATACTGGCAAAGAGATGCTACTTTTGGACAAAGTATGCAGTTGAGAAACAAGGCCTCCTCTCGACAGACGAAGATTACACTACACAAGACACTGATACTACCCGTGCTGTTATATGGATCTGTTACATGGGAACTTGTGAAAGCAGATGAGGCAGTGCTTGGAGTATTTGAGAGAGAGATTCTTCGTAAAATATATGGACCAGTTTGCGTTAATGGAGAATATAAGCGACGTATGAACCACGAGCTGTATGAGCTATATGATGACGATAGCAAAGATACACGCATCAAAATAAAACGGCTGCGTTGGCTAGTTCAGAATGGATGAAGAAGCTCCAGCAAAGAAGTCTTTTAAAGGCAAAGACGGTGGTACACGCAAACCGGGAAGATCAAAAGCCCTATGGAAAGATCAAGTGATGGGAGACACCTCAAAACTTGGTGTCACAGATTTTAGTATGAGCTTATTAGATCGAAGCGCTTGGAACGCTATTCTACGTTCGGCTAGTGGAACAAATGTTGTGTCAGAGCCAATTTAAAAAAAAAGATCAATACTTCGAAGTGTTACAAACGGAATGACTAGATTAGTATACGCTTATCCTATGGTGGTGGGTATACAAATTTAGAACGAGATGTTTTATTAGACTTTCCTAAAAATTGAATCAGATTTAGTCATAGCTCCCATATATATTTTATCTAATATGGCCCTAAAAGGCTATCTTAAGAATATCTTACAAGGTTCTATTCAATATTTCAAAATTAAGCACTGATTAGAATTCAACGTAGGTTCCACGTATTAAAAGTAGTGGGTAGACTCGGAGGTGTAGGGTATTATATAGTGGGCTTTGCCCGACTTTTGACTTTCTTCGCCTTTTTTCATAGTTGTTAAATTTTTGATGAACAATTTATCTTGCTTTACTTTTTTAGAACTTCTAAGCGCATGACGCGCAACCCTTTTAGAAGAATATTTAATAAATATTCCAAAACACTTATTTGTTACTCGTCCAGGGGGGTAATAATCAACTCTTCTAGAAGGGAATTTTATAACTCTTCCAAAAGACGCATATGTTACTGGTCCAAACGATTCTTGTGCGATCCTAACATCTTCCAAGACTCTTCTGACTTACTCTTTAGCAACTCATATAGAAGATTCGCAGAACACTCTTCCAGAAGTTTCGTCTTGAGGACACAACTCCCCACGACGCGGGAATCGTCCACGACCCTCAGCTCGAGCCCGTTCGCAATCATAACCTTCATCTAGGAGATTTCCGGAAGATTGCCGATCAAAAATGTTTGCTGGGTATATGGGAAATGAATGTGTGTATGTATATTTGTAAGGATTATTTAAGAAACAGATTTTATCTAGCCTTGGTTATTCTTGTTGTTTTTTTTCGCTTCCTTATTCTTATTACAAAGGCATACAAGTATAAAATTGTTGGTCATTTATTATATTTCCCTGCATACTTACAACCTTACGATCTTTGCGGACATATTCTGTTGAAAGTTAATGTGTGTATGCAACGAACCAATGGAGGGGCTTGTCAGATGTGGCCATATGTGCCGAGATCCCAAAGTCTTGGCATTGTTTAAGGTCACATAAGCCATTCTCATTTATCAATTTATTGCTTTTCGCAGCGTCAAGGCATGGAAAATTCTTCATTCCTTATCGATTTATGTGTTGTTTGGAGTTAACCAATTTCCTGTTTGAATAGCAAAATGTACATTATACTGGACCATAGGAAGGCAAATTGGTCCGGTACGAACTGTTTCCAAACCGTGCAACAAGTGGAATAAATCTTTATGCATTGCATATTATGTACCGTAATTTACAAAGGAGAATGTATTACAGGTAAATTGCAAATTATTTTTTTTTTTTTTTTGAAAAACTTTCATATAGCTCATAAAAAATCATCCTTTACTAGCTATTTCATAGAAATCGGACCATATTTAGACATTATTTCGAGAGAATCGGTTGAAAAACGAGCTCTCTCCAAATCTGGAAGAATTTCAATAAGCTTGCATATCCATTTCCAGATGGCTGTGCCAAATTTGAAGATGATCGGATGAAAGTTGCGACCTGTACTTTGCACAGAATTTCACAAGAGACAGACAGACGGACATAGCTAAATCAAATCAGAAAGTTATTCTGAGTTGATCGGTATACTTATCATGTAGCTGATATAGCTCATCATATAGCTCTCTTACTTCTCGGTGTTACAAACAAATTCACTAAATTAAAATACCCTATATCACGTCACAGTAGTGGTGTTGTGTATAAAAACATTATTTTATACTTTGAAACTAGTCTTTGATCATTCAATCGGATATACATATATTTACATATTTCATTAATTAATTTAAGCAACATGTTTACTGAATATGTGTGCAGTGTCGCTACATTTTAGCAGCATTTCTCTACGTCTTAGCAACATTCACTTTATAAATAATGTTAAAACCCAGCAACATTTCTCTCAGGTAAATATAACTGAGAGCAACATATGTGCATCGGAACATTTCTTTTTTTGCGCAATAGCGACCGTCAACTAGGGACGGCAAATGCACTACTATAGTTCTCTTTCACTTCTTTTCCGACACGAGGAGTACTAAGTACTACCGTAAACGGTTTTGTACCCTTTTAAGCTCAAATAATTGTTGAAACATTTCGGATGTTTTTCAAGCATTTTTATACCCACCACCATAGTCATTCTTTTGTAACACCTCGAAATCTTCGTCGAAGAGCCCATAAAATATATTCTTGATCGTCTCGTCGTTCTGAATCGATCTAGACATGTCCGTCCGTCCCTCCGTCTCTCGAAATCATGATAGGGGTCGAACGCCTAAAGCTAGCCGCTTAAAATTTTGCACAGATACCTAATATCGATGTTGATCGTTGGGGATTCCAAGTGGGCCATATCGGATGAGATGTAGATATAGCTCCCATATAAACCGATCTCCAGAAGTTGGGAACCACAACTTTGAGATAGTCAGTAACGTTATCTACCTCGGCACCGCCGTAACCGAAACGAATGACACCACTTTTGAGATTAAGCGAATAATAATACTGGCACTGCTACTGCTACTTTGGACTAAATAAGCAGTTTAGAAACAAGGCCACTTCTCGAGAGACGAAGATTACACTATACAAGACATTAATATTACCCGTGCTGTTATATGGTTCTGAAGCATGGGTAATTGTGAAAGCACATGAGGTAGTGCTTGGAGTATTTGAGAGAAAGATTCTTCGTAAAATATATGGACCCGTTTGCGTTAATGGAGAATATAAGCGACGTATGAACCACGAGCTGTATGACGACGATAGCATAGCTACACGCATCAAAATACAAGGGCTGCGTTGACTAGGTCATATTGTCAGAATGGATGAAGAAGCTCCAGCAAAGAAGCAAACACGGTGATACACGCAAACCAGGAACACCAAAAGCCCGATGGAAAGATTTAGTTGTGGGAGATACCTCGAAACTTGGTGTCAGAGATTTAAGAATGAGCGCAGAATATCGATGCGCTTTGAACGCTAGTCTACGTTCGGCTAGTGGAATAAATATTCTGTCATAGCCAATTAAAGTAAGTTAGAAAGATTTGACTTCTTGAACCCCTAGAAGCCCCAAGTTTTGATCGATTTGGCTGCAAGTTTCCATGTGGTGTTTCGTTATGACTTCCAACGACTGTGCCAATTACGATCTAAATCAGTCTATAACCTGATATAGCTCCCATATAAGCTTATCTTACGATGTGAATTCTTGAGCCACTGGAAGCCGCAAGTTTTGTCCGATTTGGCTGAAATTTTGCATTCAGTGTTCCACGACTTCCAACAACTGTGTCAAATACGATCTAAATCGGTCTTTAACCTGATATAGCTTTCATGTAAACCGGTCTACTTATCATCATTGTTCGGTTCCTAGAAGCTTTAATTTTTGCTGGTTTTACAGAAGTTTGGTATGTAGAAAAAAAATTATGTCCTTCGATAAAATCGATGGTGCTTGGGTTCCCAATATTCGGCACGTTTTAACTTAGCACGCTTTTACTTGTGTTTCCAAGTGAATTCACCGGAAATTTCACCATTTCAGTCGTACATGAATTAAATGAGATTTTATATACAATTTTAGTTTAACATTATGAAATCTACAGTTCTGCGAATAATTTGGTTCAGCCTTTCATTAAAGTATAAATATTTTCTTAATATTTTTGCTAAATATTAATCTTACCATTGTCCCTACTATTTTGTCCACCACTGTATATGCGATCTATATATGGTCCGATTTCCATGAAATTCACCAGAAATATCGAACGAAGGTAAGAAAAACCTTCGAAACTTGTCTCTGTTCATTCTGTCGGAAAATGCAACATGTTTAGTGTACATGTGTACTACATCTTAGCAACATTTCTCTTTAAAAAATAATGTTGAAACCAAGCAACATTTCCCGCAGCAAATCAATATTAGCAGCAGGTAAACATAGCTGAGCGAAACATATGTGCCTAGGCAACGCAACATTTCTTTTTTCTGCAATATTGACCGTCAGTCAGGGACGGCAATTGCAGTACTAAGAGTACCCCTAGCATTCCCTTCCGTGACCGGTTTTGTACCCTTTAAGTTCAAATTATTGTTTGAACATTTTGCATTTTTTATTATTGCAGGCGGGTAGTTTTCACATTACTTAACCCTCCAAGATAAAATATGTTTATTATCTTCTTAGTCGATCCATCCATGCCCATCCGATTGTCGATTTTGCGTCGTACTGTGAATATCAAGCCGATCAAAAAAATATATGTACCTACCAAAGCTTTAAAGCACGACCAAGCTGATCAAAAACGTTTCCATTTTTAATGTTTCGAATTTGGCATACATATGTATGTACATAGGTATGTATAATAAAAATAAAATCTTCTTAATTTTGTCCAAACATGCCTAGAAAAAAATCGTTCTCAGCCTCCTTCAAATGTTAACTGCAATTTGGCATGAAAACCCAAACCAATAAAAGATCTGTTAACCTAACATTGCGTAATTTAAAGTAAATGAAATGAAAAGAGAAGACTTAAAGATGCACTTACCCCTCCGTCACCATGATTGCCACCATTTAATGAAGTCAATTCACCGTGTAACACTACTTTGAGTTAATGTTTCTCTTTTCCTAACACTGCTTTACCACTTTTTGCATAGTGTTTTTTTTTTCAAGGCGACAACATAATAACAACAACAAATCTTTAGTTGAGTGAAGTTCCCACAATTTCACAAATGTTTCTGCGCTCATTTGACTCATACCCACACGCACATTTAGTTTGCATACTTCAATTTCTTTTACACCACGGCCAAAAGAAAACAAAAGACGAACAACACCAATTCACCACAACTCAATAAAGCAATTATTGGAAGGGAACCATTTAACTTCACAAATTAACACTTTTCACTCAATTTTTCGACAAGGAAATTACATAGTGTTACTTAAAAAGGGTTAATAAGCAGATAATCATCCAATGTTTGTGATTTTTTAATATTGTTCTACCATTTTTAACACTTTTTCTATTAGCATTTCACAAATACAACCGATCGTTTTTAACACGCACTGAAAACTAAAGCAAAGCAACGACAAAAACTTAGTTTCTCCTCCTCCAGACGATAGGAGGTGAGTTTAAGGTTAGGTGGAAATGAAAAGGAATTGAATAATTAGATGTGGTATTGTAGTTAAAATACAATAGTTGGCCAACCAAAGGTAGGTATGTACTCGTATTTAAAAGTATGTACATATATCTAATATATATAAAAAATTCAATTAGTGTTTGTATGTTTGTTTGTCGGTTTGTTTGTTTGTTCCGTATAGACTCAAAAACGGTTTAACTGATTACTTTGAAATTGAGTAGGTAGGTCTTGAAGGAAACATAGGCTATATAATTTTTTGATATCGGTAGGGGGGTGAACCCTCCTCCTTACCCCAAAAAGTACTACCCAAAAATAAAAGTAGACCGATCGGAACAATATGGGATTCAAATGAAAGGTAATCGGGAGTAGATTACGAATATGGTCAGGAAGTAGGAATAGGCTTTATAATATATTGATATCGGGAGGGGGGCAGACCCTCCCCCTTACCCCAAAAACACCACCCAAAAACAAAAGTATACCGATTGGGACAATATGATATTCAAATGAAAGGTGTTCAAGGGTAGAGTACGAATTTCATAATAAAAGTTGGGTCCAAGAACCTGGGGTGCCGCCCCAAAACCCCTTAAAATAGGTTTATTTGACTATCATTACAATAAGGGACTCAAATGAAAGGTACTCGGGAGTAGATTAGGAATATGGTCAGGAAGTAGGAATAGGTTTTATAATTTATTGATAATGGAAGGGGGCGGACAATCCCCCTCCCTCTTACCCCAAAAAACACCACCCAAAATCAAAAGTGGACCGATAAGAACAATATGGGTATCAAATGAAAGTATGTGGGAGTAGATAACGAATCTGGCATACAAATTCATGTCGAAGTATAGGGGTTAACCTCACCCCCACAAAAACGACCAAAATGTGCACATTAGGGATTCACCCCACAAAAACGACCAAAATGGGCACATTAGCCATTCACGGATATATGGGACTCAGTTTGTTTGTTCCGTATAGACTGAAAAACAACAGAACCGATTTTCTCGATACATAGGCTATATAATTTTTCGGTATCGGAAGGGGGAAGGACCCTTCCCCTTATACCAAAAACATAATCCAAAATAAAAAGTGTATCGATCGGGACAATATAGGTATCAAATGAAAGGTATTGGAGAGTAGAATACGAATAGGGTATTAAAATTTGACTCTAAGTACCCATCGGACCGCCCCAACCCCAAAACTCCCCCAAACAGACATATTGGACGTTCATTTCAATGTGGGGCTCAAATGGAAGGTATTCGGGAGTAGATAACGATTCTGGCATACAAAATCAGATCGAAGTATAGGGGGTCACGCCACCTCTCAAAAACGCCATTAGACCCATTATGACTATAAGATACTTGACTGAACCGATTATCTTAAAATGTTTCATAGATTTTGTAATTTTGTCTGGAAGGAAACATAGGCTATATAATTTTTAGATATCAGGTAGAGGCGGACCCTCCCCCTTACCACAAAAACGCCACGCATATACGAAAGTGGTCCGATGGGCACAATAAGGATATCAAATGAAAGGTATCAGAGACAAAATGACATGGTATTAAAATTTGGGTCCAAGTACCCATGCCCCCCCCATCAATCCCAAAAATCCTCTAAAGAAATATATTCGAAGTTCATGTCAATATGGGACTCAAATGAAAAGTATTAGGCAGTAGATTACAAATATGGCATTAAACATTAGGTGCAACTAATGGAAGGTCGCCCACCCCCAAATATCCCCATAGGGGCATATTAGCCCACCATGGCTATATGGGACTCAAATGAAAGGTATTAAGGAGTAAATTAAGAATATTACATTAAAATTTGCATTCAAGTCTAGGTGACACTTTTCCTCCTAAAGATACGTCAAATGGGTTATTTGACCCATTATGACAATATGGGACTCAATTGAAAAGAATTTGAGCGTAGAAAACGAATTCGACATACAATTTTAGAGCCAAGTGTTTTGGGGGACGCCCCAAAACACCCTCTAAACTGAACTTCATATCCGTTAGGAATAAAGAACGAATTTGATATCTATTTTCAGTGAAAAATGCCGGTGCCGCCACAGCCCAAAACACTCTCCAAACGGTTCATATTTACCGACCATGGCAATATGGGGCTCAAATTAAAGGGATTTGGAATTGCAGCTCGAATTTGATATTCATAATTGAGAGGAAGTATCTGAGGCGCCATCCCTCCCCTAATGAGGACATTACCCTAAGGAAGATCATTACCACCAGTAACCGAGAAGTGGCAAATTCACACACATCAATGAGTGCTTTCCGATGCAAGTTTAAACACAAAGATAAGGGACCTTTTTTTGCAGCCGGGTCCGATCGGCGTCGACACCTCTTTGGTGAAAATTTTTTAAATGACCATGCATGGGGTTGTACCTCGCAAATGTGGGCAACATTAAGAGGGGATAAACATCGCTTTGTCCGATGTTATCACCAGGATTCGAATGCGTTCAGCGTCATAGGCTACAATGGCACAAATTCGATATCACCATTCAAGGCGAAGTGTCCCCGCCCTAAAAAGATTTTAGAGAGTTAAAGAAGGCGCAGAGGAGCGGGCCGGGTTCGGCTAGTATCTATATATATAAAAGAGTTGCGTGAATGACTGATTGCTGACGGACTGATCATCGCCCAGCCCAAACGGCCAAAGTTAGAATCATGAAATTTTACACGAATGTTGGTTTTGGTGTTATTTGTACGTTTGCAAATGAAATTTTCGCATGAAAATTCTCCACTTCTCACACATCAAGCAGTGCAGTCCGATTCAAGTTTAAGCTCAATGATAAGGGGCCTTCTTTTTATAGCCGAGTCCGAACGGCGTGCCGCAGTGCGACAACTCTTTGGAGAGAAGTTTTACATGGCATAGTACCTCACAAATGTGGCCGGTATTAGGAGGGGAAAACCACCGCTGAAAATTTTTTCTGATGGTCTCGCCAGGTTTCGAACCTAGGCGTTCCGCGTCATAGGCGGACATGCTAGCCTCTGTGCTACGGTGGCTTCGTACGTTTAGGTACGAAATGTTATATATTTTCCCAGCGCGAATGGAAAGTGCTAGAATTATGTTCTTGGGCTCAATTTAAGGAGCGTCTGGAAAGGTTGGGTAAAATCATTTTGGAAAAATGTACCGGAAGTGCAAGAAATAGTACGTTTAGTACCTCAATTTGTACTATTTGGTACTCTTTTTGTAAATTGAACTAGAGCTCTGAGTAGTTGGAACTTTGGTTTCATTATGGCAACTTTAATTGGGTGACTATAAGGATTTTTGGAAATTTTTAACTCTAGGTACTAAAAAAAGTACCAAAAATGGTACGAAATGGGTGAATTTTGTACGGGGCGGATAGAGGTATAATTTTGAAAATTTACTAAAAAGGCGTCTGGTGCAAAAGGATGATGGTGAAAAGAAAAAATTAAAAAAAGTACTGGTAACGGGAGAAAACGTACGTTTAATGCAGCAATTGGTACCGTTTGGTACTTTCTTTGCAAATGGAGCTAGAGGTCTGAAATTTGGCATGTATGTAAAACCTAGAAATATATGATGGGCGACTAAATGACTTTTTTAACAGTTTTGGTACCAAAATTGCTACCATTTGGTACTTTTTGTGCAGATGGAGATAGAGGTATGAAATTTAGCATGTAGGTACAAGTAAGTAAAATATGTTGGGTGACTAACTGATCTCTTTACAATTCGTACATGTTGCTACCAAAATTGGTACCACTTGGTAATTTCTCTATAGATGGAGCTACAGGTCTGAAATTTAGCATGTAAGTGTAACCAAGAAAAGAATGATGGATGACAAAATGATGTATTTAAAAGTCGAACTTTTTAGTACCAAAATTGGTACTATTTGGTACTTTCTTCATAGATGGAACTTCAGGCCTAAAATTTGGCATGTAGGTACAACTAGGAAAAATATGATGGGTGACTA
The DNA here is from genome assembly GCF_963082655.1 of Stomoxys calcitrans. Classification (NCBI taxonomy): domain Eukaryota; kingdom Metazoa; phylum Arthropoda; class Insecta; order Diptera; family Muscidae; genus Stomoxys; species Stomoxys calcitrans. The sequence goes on along the minus strand of NC_081554.1, from coordinate 63,094,769 downwards.
AAATGATCCATTTAAAATTTGTACATTTGGCACTATCTGTTCAGATGGAGCTAGAGGTCTGAAATTTGGCATGTAGGTACAACGAGGAAAAATATGATGGTTGAATATTTGATCTATTCACAATACGTACAATTTGGTACCCATATTGATACCATTTGGTACTTTTTGTGCAGATGGGGATAAATGTCTGAAATTTAGCATGGTAGCTAAATTTTCTTTCTTTAAAATTCGTACATTTTGGTACCAAAATTGATGCTATTTCATACTTCCTTTATAGATGGACCACCAGGTCTGAAATATGGCATGGTAGGTACCTCGAGGAAAAATGCAATGGGTGACTAAATGACCTATTCACAATACGTTCGTTTTTGTACCAGTATTGATAACAGCAGGTACTTTCTTTACAGACGGAACTAGAGGTCTGATATTTGACATGGAGGCACACGAAGCAAATATATAATGAAGGACTAAATGATCTATTCAAAATTCGTACATTCGCATCCCGGTGGATGCTAGCAGAATATAAATCGACATAAAATTTTAGCCCAAAGTGTCTGGATCAAAAAAAAATGATTCGTCAACTGCGAGTATACTGCACCTTCTCTATAGAGTGTGCGGTGGAGCTGTCAGTATCTCAGATCAACGTGAAATAGTGGTATGGGGGAAAAACCAGAAGACAGTAGGAGCCGATAGTTTGCCAGCTGAACTGTTTAAGACTGCAGGTGACACGCAGAGGTCGTCGTGCCGTATTGTATCGATTGTTAAGGCTAAAATAAGTTTCCCATCAGCAACATTTGTTTTGGTCAAGAAAATTGTATAAAATGTAAGGTCTAAAACTATTTGGCCATATAAAAGCAGATAACGATATTCCACTTACTTTGAGACACTTGCGGTTTTTTTTTCACCCAACGCTTACATCTCTTATATTAATATCCTTCCAAACATAATTTTTCGTAATGTCAGCTCGAGCTCTTTTCAGCATATCTCTCAGACAATTTCCCAAAAAAAACCTACATATAACAGATTATGCTATCTCTTTTAGCCACGACGAACAGTGAAATGTTGTAATATCACCATGTGATTTGGACAAACCTAATCTAAAGAATCCCTATCTTCACCATTGCCAAATCCTTTCTGATTGTAATGACATTTTAATAAAAAACCATAAAAAAAAATTCCGCAAAAAATATTTCTTTGGGAATGAAACATTTTTGTGGGGATTTTTGCCAATATCCCCAAAAAAAAAATATACATACCACACACACACACACACACACACACACACACACATAAATGAACGTTTCACATGAGTGTTGCATAGCCCAATGGCCGAAATGTGTAAATAATCCAACATTACATTCATATCAAGTGTAGACTTAAGCCTACGACATGTTCATGAATGCGCAACATCCTGTCAAACCATATTCAATGAAAGTCCTGTCCAGCGGCTTTAGCTCTTCATGCCCTGTTTTTCTTTTTATTCATGGGTTGAGGGAAAAGCCTAAACAAAAGCTTAAATGGGGATTTAAGTGCGGTGTGCGATGGGTGGAAGAGAGAGAGAGAGAGAGAGAGAGAGAGAGAAAGAGAGCAGAGGTGCACTCATCACCAGAGATGGCATTTTGATATTAAAGAAAGAGTAAATATATAAAAAAAATGTTGGCAATACATAAAAGCATCACACAGTGGGATGGAGATGGAAAGACTTTTGTATAAAATTTGGTAAAATTGGTTGTTGCTGGTGTTGTAACCACAAGTGGTTTTTTTTATTCAGGGGTTGAGGGAAAAGCCTAAACAAAAGCTTAAATGGGGATTTAAGTGCGGTGTGCGATGGGTGGGAGAGAGAGAGAGAAAGAGAGAGAGGGCAGAGGTGCACTCATCACCAGAGATGGCATTTTGATATTAAAGAAAGAGTAAATATATAAAAAAATGTTGGCAATACATAAAAACATCACACAGTGGGATGGAGATGGAAAGACTTTTGTATAAAATTTGGTAAAACTGGTTGTTGCTGGTGTTGTAACCACATGTGTTTTTTTATTCATGGGTTGAGGGAAAAGCCTAAACAAAAGCTTAAATGGGGATTTAAGTGCGGTGTGCGATGGGTGGGAGAGAGAGAGAGAGAAAGAGGGCAGAGGTGCACTCATCACCAGAGATGGCATTTTGATGTTAAAGAAAGAGTAAATATATATGTAAAAAAAAAAATGTTGGCAATACATAAAAGCATCACACAGTGGGATGGAGATGGAAAGACTTTTGTATAAAATTTTGTTTGCTGGTGTTGTAACCACATGTGTTTTTTTTATACAAGGGTTGAGGGAAAAGCCTAAACAAAAGCTTAAATGGGGATTTAAGTGCGGTGTGCGATGGGTGGAAGAGAGAGAGAAAGAGAGAGAGGGCATGAGTGCCATCAGCAGAGATGGCATTTTGATATTAAAGAAAGAGTAAATATATAAAAAAAATGTTGGCAATACATAAAAACATCACACAGTGGGATGGAGATGGAAAGACTTTTGTATAAAATGTGGTAAAATTGGTTGTTGCTGGTGTTGTAACCACAAGTGGTTTTTTTTATTCAGGGGTTGAGAGAAGAGCCTAAACTAAAGCTTAAATGGGGATTTAAGTGCGGTGTGCGATGGGTGGGAGAGAGAGAGAGGGCAGAGGTGCACTCATCACCAGAGATGGCATTTTGATATTAAAGAAAGAGCAAATATATAAAAAAAATGTTGGCAATACATAAAACCACCACACAGTGGGATGGAGATGGAAAGACTTTTGTTTAAAATTTGGTAAAATTGGTTGTTGCTGTTGTTGTAACCACATTTTCATGTGGTGGCGGCAGTCCTTGTCAAGCTCCTGTAGGTGAGCAAGCTCGTTCCGGTCCAAAGGACTGATCTCCACGGGAACAGGTTGGCCATTGGTTATTTAAAGGCGCCAATAACTCGCCTTGTCATATCGAGCATCGTAGGCATTCAGTATTTGTGCAAGACCCGGTGCCACCCGACCTCTCACTCCGCTCTATACCGCTGATTGTCCGCGACTTTAGTTACAGCTACTCCGGATGGAGCATTCCACTATCCGCAACCTGTGGACGCGCCCGGTAGGTCGTAGCTAAGCTTATCGTGACAGCAATGAACACCACACAGATGGGACCTCAGTGTTCCAACTTGTGTGGTGCTCCCAGCTATCCCGTGCCGGGGGTTAAATTGGTATTTGCTATTTGCAAATTTGACCATAAACATTCCATTAAGGAACAGGGGCAAATTTCTCACATATCAATGAGCGGTGTCCGATTAAAGTTTAAGCTCAATGATAAGGGACCTCCTTTTTACAGCGGAGGCCGACGGCAAGCCGCAGCGCAACACCTCTTTGGGGAGAAGTTTTTACATGACAAAGTAACTCACAAATGATGCCAGCATTAGAAGAGATTACCACTACTAAATTTTTTTCTAATGTTCTCGCTAGGATTCTATCCCAGGCGTTCAGCGTCATAGGCGGACATGCTTACATCTGAGCTGTGGTGGACTCTTTGCTATTTACATTTCAATAATAACTATATGTAAATGTTGCCCTCTGCTTTGGTTCATTGGGCATGTTATTCCACGAATAACACGTTTTATAGATCAACGACTTCACATATCCACACAAGAAATAGCAAAGAGACTTAAAATCACATGATCCTGGAGGTCAACTCATTGGGCCATTTCGGGAGTTAAAGTGCTCACCAAATGCATCCTTCAATATGACCATTGATTCACGAGTTGTGTTCCGTGAGGAACAGTCTTTTTAAAACCACATATCAACTATCTCAGCCTATTGGGGCAAAACAAACCAGTAAGGAAAGGCAAAAGTCGGGCGGTGCAGCTTTATAATACCCTACCCCTACCCCATAGGTACATAGTGGGAGCTATGTCTATTTCTGAACCAATTTTGATGGGCCTTGCAGGACCTTTTCAGATGGGTTTTTAAACAATACGCATCACATTTCGAGTAAATTTGTTCATACTGTAGTAAATACGGTTCACAAATGACAACATGATTGCAAATTACCCAAAATTTGACGAATATATATATGATAGCTATATCTAAACCAATTTCGAGCAAACTTCTAGTGTGGACTCGTCAAGAAAAGCCTTGTACAAAATTTTGGCAAGATTGGTTAAAGTTAAAATCGGTCCATATATCTTCTTATTCCTGTGGTGAAAATAGGGTACAACATTTTTTGATATCTGAAGGGGGAACGGATCCTCCCCCTTACCGTAATTTTCAAAAACGCCAGATCTCGGAGATGGGTGGTGCGATTTAAGCGAAATTTTGTGGGCTCTCTTATAGTAAACTACAAACAAAAATTTGGTATCCAAATTTCGGATGGGGTACCTAGGGGGAGCGCCCCACCCCAAAACCTACCAAATATCAATATACACCAATCACAACAATATGGGACTCAAATGAAAGGTATTTAGGATAAGAAAACGTATCTGATATCCATTTGTAGAACCAAGTGCTAGGGGGACCACCCCAAACCCCAAAACACCCCTATATCGGACATATTTACCGACCATGGTAATATGGGACTCAAATGAAAGGTATTTGCGAATAAAATACGAATCTGATATCCAAATTTGGGACAAAGTTTCTGGGGGTCCACCCCTTTTCCAAAACACCCCCCAAACAGGACTTATTTACTGACCATGGCAATATGGGGCTTAAATAAAAGGTATTTGAGTGTAGAATACGAATCTGACCCTCCCCCTTACCATAATTTTCAAAAACGCCAGATCTCAGAGATGGGTGGTGCGATTTAAGGGAGATTTTGTGTGTTCTTATATAGCACCCTAAAAATAAAAATATGGTATCAAAATTTCGGAGGTACCTAGGGGGGCCGCCCCACCCTAAAACCTACCAAACATATATTTAGACCAATCACGACAATATGGGACTCAAATGAAAGGTATTTAAGACTAGAAAACGTATCTGATATCCATTTGTCGGACCAAGTGCTAAGGGGATCACCCCAACACCCAAAACATCCCTAAGTCGGGCATATTTACCGCCCATGGCAATATGGGACTCAAATGAAAGGTATTTGCGAGTAGAATACGAATCTGATATCCAAATTTGGGACAAAGTTTCTGGGGGTCCACCCCTTCCCCAAAACAGGACTTATTTACTACCATGGCAATATGGGGCTTAAATTAAAGATATTTGAGTATAGAACACGAATCTGATATCCAGATGTAGGACCAAGAGTTTGGGGGCCTCCTCTCCCCAAAAACATTCCCCAAAGGGGACAAATTTACGACCATAGCAATATGGGGCTCAAATGAAAGGTCTTTGGGAGTAAAGCACGAATCTGATATCAATATTCGGTAAAAGTGTCTATGAGGCCACCCCACCACCACAACGCCACCCAAATAGAAGTATTTGGTGACTATTACAATATGAGGCTCAAATAAGAGGGTTTTTAGAGTAGAACACGAATCTTATATATAAAAATCAATTTGTGTTTGTTTGTATGTGTGTGTGTTCCTCAGAGACTCAGAAACGGCTGAACCGATTTTCTTGAAATTTTCACAGATAATGCATAATGACCCCGTGGTGAAAATAGGGTACTACATTTTTTGATATCTGAAGGGGGAACGGACCCTCCCCCTTACCCTAATTTTCAGATACGCCAAATCTCGGAGATGTATGGTGCGATTTAAGCGAAATTTTGTGTGTTCTCTTATAGTAACCTACAAACAAAAATTTGGTATCCAAATTTTGGATGGGGTACCCAGGGTGGGCGCCCCACCCCAAAACCTACCAAATATCTATATACACCAATCACAACAATATGGGACTCAAATGAAAGGTATTTAGAATAAGAAAACGTATCTGATATCCAATTGTCGGACCAAGTGCTAGGGGGACCACCCCAAACCCCAAAACACCCCTAAATCGGACATATTTACCAACCAAAGCAATATGGGGCTCAAATTGAAGGTATTTACGAGTAGAATACGAATCTGATATCCAAATGTGGGACAAAGTTTCTTGGGGTCCACCCCTTCCCCAAAACAGGACTTATTTACTACCATGGCAATATGGGGCTTAAATAAAAGATATTTGAGTATAGAACACGAATCTGATATCCAGATGTGGAACCAAGTGTTTGGGGGCCTCCTCTCCCCAAAAACATCCTCCAAAGGGGACAAATTTACGACCAAAGCGATATGGGACTCAAATGAAAGGTCTTTGGAAATAAAGCACGAATCTGATACCCCACCACCCCACCCCCATAACACCACCCAAATAGGAAGTCTTTGCTGACCATTGCAATATGAGGCTCAAATAAGAAGTATTTAAGAGTATAACACGAATCCGATATATATTTTCAAAGCCAAGTCAGTGAGTGGCCGCCCCATCCCCCAAAACACCCCACCCCCAAACCGGTCATGTTTGCCGACTATGGAAAAATGGAGCTCAAATGAAGGGTATTTGGGAGTAGACCATGAATCTGACATCAACATTCGGGACCAACTGTCTAGGGGACGTCCCACCTCCATAACAACCCCCAAGAAGGACGTATTTGCTCGCCAAGACAATTTGGGTTTTCAAGACTGAGGAGCTCGATATTGATAGTTTTTAGGGCCCATACCCCAGACCAGACATATTTGCGGGCTTTTTCAATAAGGGATTTAAGTGAATGGTGTTTGAAATAAGAAAACGAAATATGAGGTTCAAATATATGAGAATAGAGCACGTTGCTGATATATTGGGTTGCCCAAAAGTAATTGCGGATTTTTTAAAAGAAAGTAAATGCATTTTTAATAAAGCTTAGAATGAACTTTAATCAAATATACTTTTTTTACACTTTTTTTCTAAAGCAAGCTAAAAGTAACAGCTGATAACTGACAGAAGAAAGAATGCAATTACAGAGCCACAAGCTGTGAAAAAATTTGTCAACGCCGACTATATGAAAAATTCGCAATTACTTTTTGGGCAACCCAATATTTTCAGGGCTTGGTGATTGGGGGACCACCCCACTCGCCAAACACTCCTAAATCGGGCATATTTACTGATCATGTCAATGTGGGGCCTAAAATGAAAGGTATTGGGGGTCAGAGCAAGAATTGATACCCACTTTCGGCACCAATTTTCTAGGGGCCTACCCCTTTCCCAAAATACCGCACAAACTGCCGTTTTTTACAGACCATCGCAATATGGGGCTCAAATGAAGGTATTTTGGGAGTAGAATACGAATTTGATATTCAAATGTAGGACCATGTATTTAGGGCACCACTTCTTCCCTAAAAAACCCCCCAAGGGTAAAAATTTTTCGAGCATGCCAATATGTGGCTCAAATGAAGGATATTTGAGATTAGAAAACGAATTTGATAACCAATTTTGGGACCATGTGTTTGGGAGATGCCTCATCCTGTAAACTCTTCTTCAGCCAATGGCAATATGGGGTTTAAAAAAATGGTATTTGAGAGAAGAGCACGATGCTGATATTTTTCTAAGGGCCAAGGGTCTGGGGGACACCCTTACCTCCGAAAACATACCTAAATCAGACATCATGAGAATATCGGGCTGAAGTAAAGTATTGGGTTGCCCAAAAAGTAATTGCGGATTTTTTAAAAGAAAGTAAATGCATTTTTAATAAAACTTAGAATGAACTTTAATCAAATATACTTTTTTTACACTTTTTTTCTAAAGCAAGCTAAAGGTAACAGCTGATAACTGACAGAAGAAAGTATGCAATTACAGAGTCAACGCCGACTATATGAAAAATCCGCAATTACTTTTTGGGCAACCCAATATTTTAAATGAAAAGTTTTGGGGACATCATGAGAATATCGGGCTGAAGACATCATGAGAATATCGGGCTGAAATAAAGTATTTTAGGAATGGAGTACACCTTACATCCAAACTTAAATTCGTAGATCATATGCGATTCAGATAAAGGCACTTATATTGTTAAACTGCTTGTCAAGCGATATACTAAAGGGTGATTTTTTTGAGGTTAGGATTTTCATGCATTAGTATTTGACAGATCACGTGGGATTTCAGACATGGTGTCAAAGAGAAAGATGCTCAGTATGCTTTGAGATTTCATCATGAATAGACTTACTAACGAGCAACGCTTGCAAATCATTGAATTTTATTACCAAAATCAGTGTTCGGTTCGAAATGTGTTCAAATTTTGACAAATTTTGTTCAGCGATGAGGCTCATTTCTGGTTGAATGGCTACGTAAATAAGCAAAATTGCCGCATTTGGAGTGAAGAGCAACCAGAAGCCGTTCAAGAACTGCCCATGCATCCCGAAAAATGCACTGTTTGGTGTGGTTTGTACGCTGGTGGAATCATTGGACCGTATTTTTTTAAAGATGCTGTTGGACGCAACGTTACGGTGAATGAACACATTTCGGACCGAACACTGATTTTGGTAATAAAATTCAATGATTTGCAAGCGTTGCTCGTTAGTAAGTCTATTCATGATGAAATGTCAAAGCATACTGAGCATCTTTCTCTTTGACACCATGTCTGAAATCCCACGTGATCTGTCAAATACTAATGCATGAAAATCCTAACCTCAAAAAAATCACCCTTTACTTCCGTAGCATGGTATTTCACTAAAAGCTCTTTAATTGTCGAAAATCAATATTCCAAGACAAATTTTGCACCATAAAAAGTAAAAGAAGGAGCGGCCGAGAGGGCCCCGTTCAGTAAACCATTTTTTTTTTATGCAGGTTTATACTTTTTGAAAAATCTCCCACTGTATTTCGTTGGCCGAAGTGCAATTCCTATTGATGGAATTAAAGAAGATAACATTCGTTAAAAAATTTAACACTGGAAAAAAAATATTTCCATTACCAACAACAAAATTTTTAAAAATTCCCTAATGCTTTCAACATTTGTTACAATTTTAGCCTTGTAAAACCTTTCCTCAACTAATTCTTGCTTTGCAGAATCTATTTTTCTGCGTGTAGGTTCCCATTAGGTCGCGGTGATGCCTCACGGCTGACATGAAGGATACTTAATACCAATGCTGCTATAACAGGCAGCTTCTGATGATGATGTATGTTGGCTTTAAGCAATAATAACTGAAACAAAAAAAAGTTCAAAATGTCCTATAACGCAAAAGCCAAAAAAAAAAAGAACAGACAACGTAAAATAGCCTTTTCGCAATTTTCAGTACATCCGGTAAAGCATTCATGGTACAGCATATGAGGGATATATAAAAATATACATAAAATACTTAAAATAAAAGGAAACTACTGGGGAAACAAACAAAAAAAAAAAACAAAAAAAAATAAAAACATGTCCAGCAAAACAAGTGGAGTTACGAAATGACATAATCCGCTTATATGAGAGTTTTTCTTTGCATTTGTGTTGCTACTTCTACGGCCGCTGCCACTCCACCACCACCACCACCACTGCCTCTTTTCGCAAATGATGCTCAAATGAACAAGCCAAGCCGCAATGCTGCCAAATAGAGTCCCAGCTAGCGGCTAGCAAAGGACAACGAATGGACTAAAAATTGTCAACCAGCATGGCTAAAGACTTAGTAGCGGTTCACTACAGCTCCAGCCATCATCATCATCATCATCAACAACAACGTGGTCATCATCAAAAGAGAAACATTTATCCTTCCGTTTTCTTGCCCCGTTTCACCCACCAGCTCTTCATCATCTGCATCGGCGGTTAATGCTCTCGGTATTGACTTAATTCCATGTGTGTTCATTTTTGTGGCGGAAATGGCTTTTTATGGCCTTATGTTTTGGCCACATGTGCACTTAAATACCCATGGACGATCATACCTGGACCAGCAAGCCACTGGACAAATGACATCCTCTATTTTTGTTGTGGCTCTTTGCCTTCACCCTCTTCTGCACTTTTGGAATATTGAAAATGAATGACCAACAACAGTAGACTGCGACATTATGTGACTAAATATGAAAAAAATTTATAGATTTCAGCAAAATGAAAACCACAAATGAGAGGAAACAAAAAAATATTAGAACAGGTAAAACATAAATTCAGCTAAATTTTCTTCCGCAAGCTCGTTATTGCATTGAAGCGAGGCTATAGTTCAATTTTTCCAATTTAATTGGAATATGAAATTTTTTTGAAAATTTTAAAGAGCTCAAAAACGAACATAGCTCGTTCGGAGCGAAATGTCCGCTGTACCAACGGTTGGAAATAAACAAATGCGGTCATTCATTATTTGATCCTCATCAGCTTTAACAGCTTTAGGAGAAATTAGAAGTTTCTGTTTAGCCCAAGGGCCCTAGAGGGTACAGCTATTAATCCGCCCCATGCCACTATGGCATACACCTAAGCCAGTAATCGACTTGCTGTGCGCTCTAAAAACTAGAAAGTAACCTCTTAAAAGAAAACTTTAATTTAGGAATTCCGTGCTACTTACGCAACCCTTAATTGTTTTCAATACCACTCCGCTAAGTTGGTTCATGTCTGGTATTGTGTCTCCACCTAAATACCGGTATCTGTTGGACGCGAAAGCCGGCCAATGACAAAGGAAATGCTCCAACGTCTCATCATCTTTCCCACACGCCCTACACATGCTATCACTTGACGCACCGATTTTACATAAGTGAGCTCGTAGTCCTATGTGTCCCGTTATGATACCAATAGCTATACTGACCTCCTTCTTACTTACTTTCAGTAATAGCCTCGTCTTCTTAAGATCCTATGGGGATCCATCCATAGAATTTTCGCCATCCTACCTACCGTTACGCTATTCCACAATGTTGCATGCGAATTCGTCGCCCACTCCCTTAACTTGGACTGCGTCGACCCGAAAGGCTTCGGGTTAACCCAGTTTATTGACGGCAGTCCTCTGGCCTTCAACGCCAAATCGTATGCCCTTTCATTTCCCCTTACTCCGTTATGGCCCGGCACCCAAACGATGCGGATTTCGCCATCCTCAGAGAAGGCGTTAATCTCCTTTTTACACCCCAAGACTATTTGGACTTTACCGTCCTCGTTGTTATTGCCCTTATAGCCAGTTTACTGTCCGTAAAAATGTTCATACTCGAAGTCTTCTCGTTACCACCACATCACCTCACGTATTTCGTGATCGGCCGAATATCCGCCTGCAGGATCGTATTATGGTCAAGCAGTCAAAAACAGATCTCAGTCCCTGGGCTCTCAATGTAGACCCCCAGGCCTATTCTGTCTTCTAGCGGCGATCCATCCGTGTAACATGATCTTCCAGATGGCAATACTAGGGTTCCGTCAATCCAAGACTTTGCAGATGGCAGCAGTGCCTTGCACTCGTCCACAAGTGTCGTGCCAGGCATCCGATCGGAAATCTCTTGTTTCGCTGATCCATACCCTTAACTCGGACTGCGTCGACGCGAAAGGCTTCGGGTTAAACAAGTTTATAGACGGCAGTCCTCTGGCTTTCACCGTCAAATCGTCTGCCCTTTCATTTCCCCTTATTCCGTTATGGCCCGCCACCCAAACGATGTTGATTTTGCCATCCTCAGAGAGGGGGTTAATCTCCTTCTTACACAGCAAGACTTTTCATGACCTTACCGTCCTGGTTGTTATTGCCCTTATAGCAATTTTACCGTCGGTAAAGATATTCACACTCGGCTTGCTCGCGTTAGCACCATACCACTTTACGCATTTCTGCAGGACCGTATTAAGGTCAGGCAGTCTAAAACAGATCTCAGTCCCTGGGTTTTCAGTGTAAACCCCCAGGACCACTCTATCCTCTAGCTTTGATCCATCCGTGTAACATGGTCTTCCAGATGGCAATAATTGGCAGCAGTGCCTCACACTCGACTTCAAGGTTCATCTTAGGTATCCGATCGGAAACCTCTTCCCTTCCTTTCAGGTTTACTATCGTCGCCTCAATTATAACATCCTCAGAGAAGGCGTTAATCTCTTTCTTACACTACAAGACTGTTCATGACCTTATGGCAATTTTATTGTCGGCAAAGATGTTCACACTCCACGTCCCCGCTTTAGGACCATATCACTTGACGAATTCCTGCAGGACCGTATTATGGTCAGGCAGTTTGAAACAGATCTAAATCCCTGGGGTTTCAATGTAAACCCCCAGGCCCACTATGTCCTCTAGCTTTGATCCATCCGTGTAACATGATCTTCCAGATGGCAATAATTGGGTAATCCAAGACTGTGCCGATGGCAGCAGTGCCTTGCACTCGACTTCAAGGTTCATCTCAGGAATCCGATCGGAAACCTCTTCCCTTCCTTTCAGGTTTCCTAGCGTCGCCTCGATTATACCGCAAAGGTATGAGCTGCTCACATCCTCAATCCATTTTCCCATTGCCTTAAGTCTCATAGCCGCAGTGGCTGTCTCACACTTAATCTATATGTCTAGGGGTTTGGGTATATAGAATAGTCTCCAGTGCCCCAGTGGGCGTGGTCCTCATCGCTCCGCCTATGCCAAGACAAGATGTTCTCTGAACCTGTTGTATGGTCCCTATGTTGCACTTTTTCTCCATAACGGTCCACCAAACTACTGAGGCCTAAGTAATTCTAATCACGCTCCTGTAGAGCCAATGGACTAGCCCCATTTCGAGGGTAGTCCACTGGCTCTACAGGAGCGTGATTAGACCATTACTATGTTGATTTTATTAAACAAATTTTTTATACCCATCACCATAGGATGGTGGTATACCAATCAAGTCATTCCGTTTGTAACACGTCGAAATATTCGTCTCAGACGAATGGCGTAATGTATTCTCGATGGTCTCGACGTTGTAGAGTCAGTGGACTATCCTCGGATTCAAGCCCCATTTCGAGGGTAGTCCACTGGCTCTACAGGAGCGTGATTAAACCATTACTATTTTGATTTCATTAACCACATTTGTTATACCATAGGATGGGGATATACCAATCTAGTCATTCCGTTTGTAACACCTCGAATTATTCGTCACAAACGACGTTCTGAGTAGGTCTAGCCATGTCCGCCCGTCCGTCAGTCGAAATCACCATAGCGGTCGAAGGCGTAAAGCTGGCCGCTTGAAATTTTGCACAGACACTTAAAATTAATGTAGGTCTTTGGGTATTGCAAATGGGCCATATCGGTTTAGATTTAGATATAGCTCCCATATAAACCGAACTCACGATTTGATTTCTTGAGCCGCCGGAAGCCGCAATTTTTGTCCGGTTTGGCTGAAATTTTGCACAAAGTATTCTGATATTACTTCCAATAACTGTGCGAAGTACTGTTCAAATCGAACAAGAATCTGATATAGCTCCCATATAAACCGATCTCCCGATTTGACTTTTTGAGCCTATGGAAGCCGCAAATTTGGTCCGACTTGGCTGAAATTATACATATTTGAACCGTTGAGTGGGGCGGACGTATTTTTATTTCATTCCGCAAACATTTTCCTGTAATTCGTAATAGGTCATTATTTTTGGAAGAAAAATTTAAGTCACTCAAGGATAACTGTGATAGAGGTATCCATTAGGAGGTTGATGATTTGCGTCTGTTTCCAGTGGAGCGGTAGATCTGAAGCCCGGGTGTAGACTTAGAAGGGAGTCCAAAGAGCCTATAACTACGATGGTGGTATCAGGCCGTAGCATGTTGTCTGCTACTGAAACCTCGATTGGTGGAGTGGCTGCTTCAGGATCCTCTAGCCGACAAACGACTGGTCAGCAGGGGCATTTGACGAAGACACCTGGTTCGAGTTTCAAGGACAAGGCCAAACCTATTCTTTCTTCGCATGTCTATAATTTGCCTAGGCCATTGGCCTTCCCCAGCAAAACAACGCGCTCTTTAAGAGGTTGGAATAATAGAAGACGCATCGCTCTCAGGTTTATTGAAAGGCTTGGTGCGAATAATCCTAAGACTCTCACTAATAGGGAGAGAGATTCCCTATATTGGGCTCGGGAATTCGCTGCACAGGCTACCCCAAAGACTACATGTTTGGATTCGGAAACTTCACCGCTGTCAGCCAAAAGGCTGCGGTCACCTTAGGGGCATCCCATGCTTAAAAGAACCTGGGCGAACAATAGTAAGATGGGTCCATGAACCTTTGCTAATGTCGCTAGAGACAGTTTGGCGATGGCAGTTGTCGACAAGGAAGAAGGACAGGCCTGCATACCTAGGAATAATTGGAGTGGGATTGTCAATGGACTGCCATCAGTATACTCCAATGTCCTTGCGGAATTCTCTGGGTCTCCTCCAGTTTATGACGATGCAGGCTGGTATCGAGGCCGATACAGACTAATTGCCTTCGGCGATCAACGCTCAATTGAAATGTATCGTTGTGCGTTGAAAAAAGATTGGTGAGATGTGGCCAGATGCAGCACTAGATTTAGTCAAGAAGGAAGATATTCCTTCTCGACCAATGGCGCATGCTTAGATATTAAGGATTCCCTCAGATCCTGAAGCGATACTTGGAAGCCTAAGGGAATGTAATACCAATCTTTCAACCATCGACTGGAAGATTGGTAGATAGGATGAAGCTGATGGTGATCGGAGATATGGGGAATCAGGAGACGACTCAGCAGATGTTGCTGAACACTTGCCTGAGGAACTATCGGCCACATCGCTAAAGTCTGAGTGATTGCAGGAGACTGACAAACCACCTCCCACAATCGAGATCGGAGAGGCAGGCATCGAAACGGGACCCCACAAGCCCTGGGTGGGTGGGTCACCCAGTTAGACTAGGCTCAAGGTGTGCGCCAGCAGGGAAGCACGGAACTCAGAAAGTACGTCGACAGCAGCAGTTAGTGAAGCATCTAAGGAGAAATCGTCCACACCGCAAGTGCCCAGTGTCCTGAGGAAGAGTGGTTCCACAGCTTTCTCACCTTCTAAGTTCTACCGAATCTTGTGGGGATGAATTCCTGGTGGAGTCAGAAGACGAGACTAACACAACATGTGGTGGAAGTTCTGAATACTGACTATAGTTCGGTTTCTACAGATAAATCTCCACCATTGTAAGGCCGCTTCGGCGGCATTAAAGGTCCTCCTGATGGCAAGGGGATTTGACGTGATTCTTATCCAGGAACCATGGATAAGGCTGAGCTAAAATTCTGCAGCTCCGTGGCAAATACATCTGAGGCCTCTCGGCTAAAGAAGATTATGCCCTCGTGACCTATTATGGTGGGGTATATTCAGAAGTCATAGAATGTATGGACAATGTCTAGTGAGGAAACACTAGAGCTACTAGTTGATACACATTTCTCGGGATATTCTCCAACGGACAACGTGGCGCCAGAAGAAGTTGTCACTAATATGCATTCGTCGGAGGCCATTAGGGAAATTGTGTCTGAGCCGAAAATCCTTTGGGCAATAAGAAGTTTCGACTCCTTTAAGTCGTCAGGCCCTGATGATGTATCACCGGTTGAACTACAAGCTGTGTCTCATGGACTGGTTCACTGGCTAAGGAAGATATACTTTGCTTGTATCAGCATGTCATATATACCTGTGGGATAGAGGGACACTAAAGTAATTTTCATTCCAAAAGCAGGAAACCCCTACCACAGGAATGCGAAAGTTTTTCATCCTATTAGTCTGTCATCATTTATGCTGAACGCTCTTGAGAGGTTGATAGAAACATATCTTAGGGCAAAGATCCCTAGAGATTGCCTGTCGTGGCAGCAGTATGCATATAGTAAAGGCAAATCCACTAAAACAGCCCCTCACGACCTAGTCGGCTACATAGAGGGTTCTCGTGCTGTCAAGGACCTTGACATTGAAGGTGCTTCAATAATGCTAAACCGATGTCAATCATGAAGGAGTTGGGGTTTCTAGGTATCAAATCTACCGTAAGAAAGTTTATCAAATATTTACTAACTAAAAAAGCATTACGGCAGGCTTGGGATCTGTGGATCTACCCAGATGGGTCAGCAGAGGAACTCCTCAAGGAGGTGAACTGTCTCCTCTACTTTGAAATATAGCCGTTAACAATATATTATTGGCTCTGGAAGAAAAAGGCGTAAAAGTGGTCGCGTATGCAGATGACGTGGCAATTGCGGTTAGGGGAAAGTTTCCCTGCACTCTAAGAGATATACTTCAGAAAGCTCTACGTGCAACAGCAAAGTGGGCAACCGAAATTGGTCTGTTCCATTTACAGAAAGCGAAAATACCTGGCTATTTTGCTGGACAGAAAATTGAATTTCAAATCCAACATTTTGGAAAGTGCAAGAAAAGCCACTCTTGCCCTTAACACCTGCAAGAGAGCCATTGGCATAATTTGGGGGCATAGACCGGGTGCCATGCATTGGGTATATACTGCAAATGTCAGACCTATAATGCTATATGGTGTTGTGGTCTGGTGGACGACGTTTCAAAAGTCCTTCTACTGCTCAATACTTAACCGGATCCAAAGGATGGCTTGTTTGTGCATCACATCCGCACTGAGGTCGACACCATCTGATGCACTGAATTTAATGCCTGTGGACATTGTAGCAACCCAAAAGGCAGCGATCACAGCCGTAAGGTTAAGGGAGCTTTCTAATTGGTCATGTGGTGGCTACGGACACTGTGTTATCCTTGATACAATATCCGATGTTCCCGGCCGTGTGGATTACACCCTGCCTGAACTGCTTTTTGATAAAAAGCACTGACCACTATTCCTGATAGAACCGATTGGAACTACGATATCCCTGGTTGCAGAGGTTACATAGACTTCTATACGGATAGTTCCAAACTAATCGACCAGTTGGGCTTTGGGGTGTACTCAAAAGATCTAGAACTGGTCATATCGAAAAGTTTGCCCGACCACTGCAGTGTGTATCAAGCGGAGATCCTTGCAGTTAAGAAAGTGGTGGAATGGCTAAGATAAGATAGAATGGCTAAGATATATTGGCAAAAATATCATCTCAGACAGCCAGGCAGCCATCAAATCCCTGGAGAACGTAATACTGAACAAAAAAACCGCCCTCGACTGTCGCAGATCTCTCAACGAGATGGCTGAACAGTTCAAAATTCTCCTGTTCTGGGTTCCGGGCCACAGTTATATCCCAGGGATTTGTAAAGCGGATGAGCTTGCGAGACTAGGAACAACTTTACACATTCCAGGGATACTGGAATCGGTGGGTATGCCTCTAGCGACATGTAAGCAAAGTTTTCAGCACCAGACCGGAAGGACAATGAATGATAGATGTTCACAAAAAGAGGGGGCTGTGAGCATTCCAAAACTATGTGGCCTATTCTAGACTTGAAGAGGTCTATCGCTTTGCTATCATTGGCCAGAACAGACGTCTCAGTCATTGTGTTCGTCATAACAGGTAACTGACAGATCGAGAAACATGTCAACTGAAGGTTGCCAGCAACGACTTTTGCAGAAGCTGTGAGGACATCGAAGAAGAAGAGACCATGGAACACCTTCTATGTGTGTGTCCCGCACTAGCAGTCAGAAGCAGTTCCACTTTAGGTTCTCATTTCTTTGAGAGCCTGTCTGATTAAGCTTTTAAAGCAATCTGGTAGAAACTAGAAGGCATTTTCCTTCTTCCATTCCTGTGATATCACAATGGATGAAAACGTCTAAATGAGTCTGATGGCAGACTGCCACTTAACCTTAACCTAACCTAAGCCTTTGGAACTCATGAGAGAAATCATGGTGTAAAATTTAGCCCAATCGGAAGAAAATTCCGTCATCTATGGACGCAATGTATCTTATAGGATCACTTATTTTTGTTCAATATTGAAAAAAATTAAACTTTGCCGATAATAGCGATAGGAAAAGTATCAATCGATATTCAGAGAAAAAATAAAATATCGATAGTATCGACAATGCCATCGATATTTTGCCAGATCAACCTGGACAACATGTGGTTTCAACAGAACGCTGCCACAAGCCACACAACACACGTTACAATCGTTTTATGGAAGTGTAAGTATGATCAGCGTGTTATCTCAAGAAATGGCCCACTCGATCGCTCGCCTAGTTCCTACGAATTGTAGCTATTGACTATGTCAAGTCGTTGGCTTATGCCAACAAGCCGACCATGTTAGAAGAGCTCAGAGCAAGGGACCCAAAAGGGAAATAGCGACAGTTTCGGCTAAAATATGTGGCCGAGTAATCAATAATTGGGTCCAACGTATTAGCAGATGCAAACGTGTCCGCGATGGCCATCTGAACGATGTCGAGTTCCATTCATAAGTGTTTTGATTGTACTTCAAGCCAATAATAAAGGCTTTAGAAATCTCAATTGGTTAGCATTTTATTCAAAAAAAAGTCGTCAAGTCCTTATTGGAAACCCCGATAGAAAATTAGCAATGTTCAACCTGCTTAACCAAAGTATAAACCATACGTCTTCCATTTGTGTAATATTCTGCATTTTAGAAACAAAAGATGCCCTCTATTGCAAGTCTCTTACATATGTTTTGCTAGCTTTCATCAAACTTCAATGGTTTAATCATCTGTCCCTTCAGCATGATGAATATCCACAATACCACGGAATATTTGCTCTTTGCTGCAGGCCATCAAAGACCATTCGGTTGACGGAGTTGTTTTCCCTTGCATAGCCGCAAAAGGTTCAAAAAGCAAACATTCAGGATTAATAGACCTCAAAGAGTTCATAAGGATACTAGCCAAAGAGTAGTGTTAAAAAATGTAGCTAAACCAAATAAGGAAGCATGAACTGGTTGGTCTTTATGAAAAACATGCAAAATACTCCATAATAGACCAGAAAGCCACAAAGCACTTAGAAAAGTAGCATCTGTTGTCCATCCATCATGTTGACCAAGGATGTCTGGGGAAACAAACAAACAGACGATACAACATTATGAACAACGAATACTTTATGAAATTGCACATACTTGTAATTACTATAGTCGGGCAAAGCAAAACCATGGTGAATATAAGAATCACTGTTTTATATAAAAACAAGTAAAAAGGCATTAAGTTCGACCAGGCCGAACTTTGGATACCCACCACCTCGGGTATATATGTAAACCCACTTTCGTCACAATACGGTGAAAATTTGATAAGTGTTGCACCCACATTGAGTGGTCAAATAAATATTGGGTTGCCCAAAAAGTAAATGCATTTTTAATAAAACTTCGAATGAACTTTAATCAAATATACTTTTTTTACACTTTTTTTCTAAAGCAAGCTAAAAGTAACAGCTGATAACTGACAGAAGAAAGAATGCAATTACAGAGTCACAAGCTGTGAAAAAATTTGTCAACGCCGACTACATGAAAAATCCGCAATTACTTTTTGGGCAACCCAATATAACTCACTGTTGAATTTTGGATTTCAAATTTCAACAAAATGGGTAATCAATAAAGCTTTTATGAGCTTCAGAGCCCTAATCGGCATATCGGTCTATATGCTAGTTATATCTGAATACAGTCCGATCTGAACCATATTTGTGTCCTATGTTGGGAGGCCTAAAGCTACTCACTGTTTAAAATTTCAGCGAAATCGGTTAAAAATAGTGAACCATATTTGGGATGGATGTCGGGAGACCTAAGACTACCCACTGTTTCAAATTTCTGCGAAATCGGTTAAAAAAAAGGCTTTTATGGGCTTCAGACCCTTTATCGGCAGATCGGTCTATAAGGCAGCTATATCCAATTCTGAACCGATCTGGACCAGATTAAAAGAGGATGTCGGAGGGCCTTGCGCAACTCACTGTCCCAAATTTCGGCGAAATCAGACAATAAATACGCCTTTTATCGGCCCAAAAACTTAATTCGAGAGTTCGGTCTATATGGCAGCTATATCCAAATTAGGACCGATCTGTACCAAATTGCAGAAAGATGTCGAGGGACCTAACATAACTCACTGACCTTAATTTCGGCGACATCGGGCAATAAATGCATCTTTTATGGGGTCAATACCTTAAATCGGAAGATCGGTTTATATGGCAGCTATATATAAGTCTGAACCGATCTGAGCCAAATTGCAGAAAGATGTCGAGGGGCCTAACATAACTCACTGACCTTAATTTCGGCGACATCGGGCAATAAATGCATCTTTTATGGGGCCAATACCTTAATTCGGAAGATCGGTTTATATGGCAGCTATATATAAATCTGAACCGATCTGAGCCAAATTGCAGAAGGATGTCGAGGGGCCTAACATAACTCACTGGCCTTAATTTCGGCGACATTGGGCAATAAATGTGTCTTTTATGGGGACAATACCTTAAATCGGGAAATCGGTTTATATGGCAGCTATATATAAATCTGAACCGATCTGAGCCAAATTGCAGAAAGATGTCGAAAGGCCTAACATAACTCACTGACCATGATTTCGGCGACATCGGGCAATAAATGCATCTTTTATGGGGCCAATACCTTAAATCGGGAGATCGGCTTATATGGCAGCTATATATAAAACTGAACCGATCTGAGCCAAATTGCAGAAAGATGTCGAGGGGCCTAACATAACTCACTGACCTTAATTTCGGCGATATCGGGCAATAAATGCATCTTTTATGGTGCCAATACCTTAAATCGGAAGATCGGTTTATATGACAGCTGTATATAAATCTGAACCGATCTGAGCCAAATTGCAGAAAGATGTCGAGGGGCCTAGCATAAATCACTGTCCCAAATTTCGACGAAATCAGACAATAAATACGCCTTTTATCGGCCCAAAAACTTAATTCGAGAGTTCGGTCTATATGGCAGCTATATCCAAATTAGGACCGATCTGTACCAAATTGCAGAAAGATGTCGAGGGGCCTAACATAACTCACTGACCTTAATTACGGCGACATCGGGCAATAAATGCATCTTTTATGGGGCCAATACCTTAAATCGGAAGATCGGTTTATATGGCAGCTATATATAAATCTGAACCGATCTGAGCCAAATTGCAGAAAGATGTCGAGGGGCCTAACATAACCCACTAACCTTAATTTCGGCGACATCGGGCGATAAATGCGTCTTTAACGGGGCCAATACCTTAAATCGAGAGATCGGTTGATATGGCAGGTATATCTTATTCTGGACCGATCTGGGCCAAATTGAAAGAGGATGTCGAAGGGCCTAACGCAACTCACTGTCCCAAGTTTCGACGAAATCAGACAAATAATAAATACACCTTTTATCGGCCCTAAACTTAATTCGAGAGTTCCGTCTATATGGCAACTATATCTAAATCTAGAGCGATGTAAGCCAAATTGAAACAAGAAGTAAAATAGAGAGATCGATTTATATGGGAGCTGTATCGGGCTATAGACCGATTCAGACCATAATAAACACGTATGTTGATGTTCATGAGAGAATCCGTCGTACAAATATCCGATTTCAATCGGATAATAATTGCGACCTATAGAGGCTCAAGAAGTCAAGATCCCAGATCGGTTTATATGACAGCTATATCAGGTTATGAACCGATTTGAACCATACATGGCACAGTTGTTGGATATCATAACAAAACACGTCGTGCCAAAATTCATTCAAATCGGATAAGAATTGCGCCCTTCTAGAGGCTCAAGAAGTCAAGACCCAAGATCGGTTTATATGACAGCTATATCAGGTTATGAACCGATTTGAACCATACATGGCACAGTTGTTGGATATTATAACAAAACACGTCGTGCGAAATTTCATTTCAGTCGGATAAGAATTGCGCACTCTAGAGGCTCAAGAAGTCAAGATCCCAGATCGGTTTATGTGACAGCTATATCAGGTTATGAACCGATTTGAACCATACATGGCACAGTTATTGGATATCATAACAAAACACGTCGTGCCAAAATTCATTCAAATCGGATAAGAATTGCGCCCTATAGAGGCTCAAGAAGTCAAGACCCAAGATCGGTTTATATGGCAGCTATATGAAAACATGGACCGATATGGCCCATTTACAATACCAACTGACCTACACTACTAAGAAGTATTTGTGCAAAATTTCAAGCGGCTAGCTTTACTCCTTCGAAAGTAAGCGTGCTTTCGACAGACAGACGGACAGACGGACGGACGGACAGACGGACAGACATGGCTATATCGACATAAAATGTCACGACGATCAAGAATATATATACTTTATGGGGTCTCAGACGAATATTTCGAGTAGTTACAAACAGAATGACGAAATTAGTATACCGCCCATCCTATGGTGGAGGGTATAAAAAATATGTCGAAGGCCCTAATACAACTCATTGTCCCAAATTTCGGCGATATCGGACAATAAATGTGGCTTTTATGGGCTACGTAATAGGTTACAGGTTATCACTTGAGGATAGCTACGGCAGTAGTATCCATTGGGCGGTTAATGACCTGCGTCTGTTTCCATTGGAGAGAACTAGGACGAACAATAGGAAGATGGGTCCAAGAACCTTTGCTAATACCCCAAGGGACAGTTTGCTGATGGCTGTTGTCGACAAGGGAGAAGAACAGGACTGCATACCCATGAATAATTGGAGTGGGATAGTCAATGGACTTTCATCAGTATACTCCGTTGGCCTTGCGCAATTTTCTGGTTTGTGACCATGCAGGCTGGTATCGGGGCCTATACAGACTAATTGCCTTCGTGGATCAACGCTCAATTGAATTGTATCGTTGTGCTCTAAAAAAGATTGGACAGATCTGGCCAAGTGCTGCACAAGATTTAGTCAAGATGAAAGATATTCCTTCTGGACGAAGCATCTAAGGAGGAATCGTCCACACCGCAAATGTCCAGTATCCTGAGGAAGAGTGGTTCCACTGCTTTCTCACCTGCCCCTTGATGTATACGGAAGCTCATCATGACAAGATATAACAAATCTTGTGAGGATGAACTCCTGGCGGACTCAGAAGACGAGGCTGATACAACAGTGGTGGAAGTTCTGAATCCTTACTATGGCCCGGTTTCGATAAATCTCCACCATTTTAAGGCCGCTTCGGTAGCACTAAAGGGAATTTGACGTGGTTCTTATCCAGGAACCATGGATATATGGAGGAATGGTACATGGGCTATGAATTCCGGAATTTGAACTACTCAAGGGTATGGGGAATGGAAGACACAGAGACTGTATTCTTGCAAAGTGTAGTCGAAATGTTTTTCTTCTTCCGTCGCTAAGCACTGAAGATTCAGTAGCAGCCAGCCTTGAAATAAATAAGTCTCATTACTGGCTGGGTTCTCTGTATATGGCGCAGGATTCAGAGATGCCGCCTTCAAACCTTTATTCGCTGGTTGAAGCCGCTTCTGTAGGGAAGAAGAGTCTGATTGTAGCAAGTGATGATAATGCACATCACTAGGTATGGGGAAGTTCGGATGTCAACGAATGGGGTGAGCAGCACTGAAGATTCAGTAGCAGCCAGCCTTGAAATAAATAAGTCTCATTACTGGCTGGGTTCTCTGTATATGGCGCAGGATTCAGAGATGCCGCCTTCAAACCTTAAGTTTCAGCCTTTAAGAAAATACTACAGAAGTGGTCTCTTGGCTAAACAGAAGAAAGGCGGATTGGGATAAATTTCGGCACAAATTCTGCACGTTTATACCTTTTAGACCAGAAAAGAAAGTGGCAACTGCGCAGGATATAGACACAATGGTCAAACGGATCACGAAGGCCCTGAATGACTCGCTTGTGTCACCATGTCCTGGCGCCAAGTTAAGGGGCAAACAGCGACCGCCTTGGTGGACCCCAGAGCTGGTGAATGAGTGCAGAAAACTCTTCAACAGAGACAAGATCACCACACAATTGGTACATCTATAAGGCTGAGATAAGAAAATATAATATATCATTGAGCTAAACTTGAATCGGACAGCATTCATTGATATGTGAGAATTTTCCTCCTATTCATGGGAAAATTTGCATTTTTGCAATGCTTGACATGTGGCTTAAGCTTCATCGACCATTTACACATTTTCCACAATACAGGATTTCAAATTCTCACTTAACAAAAGCTGGAGCTCAATTTTTGGTTATTTTTTACCCATTCGGTGGTAATGAAATATTTGAAGACTGTGTTTAAATTTAAGAATTTTTTACTGGGTAATATGACTCTGACTTGAGATAGCATTAGGTTTTGGGCATAGTTCTTATGGATTCTTAAAATAATTGGTAAGTGTTTTAAGTTGTTTTTTTGACAATCGGTTAACTGATATTTTTAAGAATGTTGTGATTACATGGTAAATTACATTGCCCCCAGCCAAAGGTTCAAATTAAATTTTATACATAGTTTGACATATAAAAATGTCAATGTTGACAAAGGTCTGTAAATAAATTTAAATTTTGTCTTCACAGTGGGTGAGTGCGGGTAAGGGGTGAGTTCTATAGCAATCATTGTTCAACTCCTACTGACTGAATGGATGACCTTTCTATTGTTATGGCGCTGTGCAAGGATAACAAATAATTCATTTGCAAATAACAACACGCATTTCTTTATTTGTGATTACACAAATTCTATTGGAGCACTTGTTTCCCTGCCTTTGTTCAAATTCCCCCCTCGCTCTTATGCCTTTTGTAATGGTCATATCGTAGTGTTAATGTTGTTCACAGCCCCATCCATGTCCCTCATGTTGCTACGAATATTAGATTTTCTTGTAAAACATCATTACTAAGCAACATTACATGGAAATTTTAAACGAGGGTTAACTAAAGTCATGGGATGAGCGTAATGTGTAAGCGAGTGTGATAAAATTAAAATGGGGTTTGGGTAAAGAGAGCAATCAATGTGATTGGGCAATACTATGCTGAATGTGTTTAAGATATCGATCGCGTTACAAGTACATCCACAATCGGTCCAAACATGTCCGAACGATTCGGAAAGCTCTTGGAAGAGTTCTTTACTGAATTTCGAATCAATCATAGATTCGTGTGAATTGAAGATTGGAGCGTTCTCCCACTCTTATTTATGACGAGAGATTCCTAGTTTTGTTCGGTTTGCCAGAACCGTCTCCATCATCAGTCGGTATCGATGAGGTGCATTTCCGATCTTGCTTTGGCCTCACATCACTACGGGAGTATAGTCATACTGAATATTTTGCAAGGTGCTGTGCGGACATAGAAAGCAGAGGGTCGCAAGCGTCGTTGCTGTCGCCTTCTGCGTCCTCTTCGTGTGACTATGTGACCCCATCAACCTCTCCCATGCTGCAATATTCCAATATTGCCGGATCAGTGGAGGGAAGTGAATCTGTTTTGCAATTGAATAGCAATGGTCAAGATCGGCGTGACAGTAGATAGAGTCGGAAGAACATATTGGTTGCGGCGATGAAGGAGACAAAGCTGACCAACATCTGCAGCTCCCACAGTTGGCACGAATAAGCAATGGAGGTGGGGGATTGGCCTTCGTAATACACCATTCCGTGCAGTATAGACCCATCCCGCCTGCGCCTGGCGCTAGTGACCCCAACACGGAGTACATGGGCATAGCTGTCAAGTTCGGTACTGCCGAGATAGAGCTATACAACGTGTACATACCGCCGGTTCAGATTTTGACATAGCTGCCATATATAAGTTCGACCGATTTGCAGTCATATAGCAATAAAATGTTCATTTGTCGACCGATTCTCTCGAAATTTGGCAGGAAGCAGTATCTTATGTCTTTCGATATTAAAAATGAATATTATAGAAATCTGTTTAGATTTGGATATAGCTCCCATATATATGTTCGTCCGATTTGCAGTAATATAGCAATAAAATGGTCATTTGTCGACCGATTCTCTCTAAATTTGGCAGGAAGCATTTTCTTATGTCTCTCGATATTAAAAGTGAATATTACAGTAATCGGTTCAGATTTGGATATAGCTCCCATATATATGTTCGTCCGATTTACAGTAATACAGCAAAAACATGGTCATTAGTTAACCCATTCTCCCGAAATTTTGCAGGAAGGATTTTCTTATGATTCTCGATGTTACTGGCGAATTTTATAGAAATCTGATCAGATTTAGGTATAGCTCATATAAATATATATCGCCCGATATTCACTCCTTGACCCATTGCAAGCCCATTTATTGACCAATCTTCCCAAAATTTTGTACAACGCTTTCCTCGTCGAATTCCACAATATCCATCAAGTTTAATCGAAATCGGTTCAGATGTAGATATAGCTCCCATCTCCCGTCATTTGTCAACCGTATTTGCTTTGCTCGAAATTTGATACAGTATTTTTAATAACCTATCTGAATACATCCGTCGAGGTCCATCAAAATTGGTGCAGAATTAGATATAGTCCCACTTTTGTATTTTAAGGGTAGATGTAGGGTATTAGAAAGTCGACATCGCCCCACTTTTGCCTTTTCTTACTGGTTTTAATTATCTGCTATTTCAATGTCCTGAACGATTACAAATGGGCCACCTCGATTTATATTTAAAGCCATTTCTCATAAAAGGCGATCCTCCGCTTTGATTTTGAAGACCCTAGAAGCCTCCATTTTCCACAATTGTGCTACAATTGGGTTAGTTCAGTATTTTTCGAACCACCATCATTCATTCAATGTGACCCTAATCTCATCATTATTACACCTACCTCATAGCATTCATAAATGTCAGTATGATTGGACACCTAGTATGACTCAAGGTAAATGTTAGAAAAAGCACGAAATGCTGAAGAAGCAAACCATGAAATTAAAATGTGATGAAAAACTCATTGTGGCATTAATACTTTTGTTCTCGGCAACCATCACCCAAGGCACCCCCCCCCCCCCCCCCCCCCCCATCACCACTCAGTTATGCCACGGAGCGCAACACCCCCAACCGAGTATCCATACCTTAGAGTACAGGCTAGACAACACTGCTGCTGCTGGGTAAAGCTTAATGCGAATATACATAGCCAACACCAGGGCATGATTTTCCAGAACATCGAATAATTTCATTTCATTTCATTTTCATATATATTTTATGAGCACTTGTTTTATGGACGACGTTCATAGTCATTGGAAAACACCTCAGCAACGGGAGCTTTCGTTCTTTTTGTTTTTTTTTTTTTTTTTGGTATTTTTATTTTATTTTGCCTTTTACTTTGGCATATCATCCATTTTTTATTGAAGTTTAATTCAAGCACAATTCGCGCAGTGATACCACCAAGACAGAGACGAATTAAGGCACACTACCTTGTAAATGGACCAAAGAAGATATGCTAAGCCGTACACTTGGAGAACGTTTGAACTCGCAACAACAAATAAGGTGAGGCGTCCGCAGACTGTTATTGGCATTTTACAGAACTAAAAAACTGTTGGACAATGGTTTTTGAACCTGTGCCAGAAAAAACGAAAACCAATGTTCGTGGCCGAACATTTGAGCACGGACAGTCCCCTCAATTCTCATATTGACCACATCCTACCCTTGCGTAAACACACGCACATATATGAATGTTTTAGGAAGCGAACAGGGATGATCGAAGACTGGTTTACATGGGAGCAATATCAGGTGTTAGACAGATTGGGTCCGTATTTGGTAAAATTTCAGCCAAATCGGACAAAAATTGCGGCTTCAACCGACTCAAGCTAAATCAGGTTATAGACGGATTTGGACCATACTTATCAAAGTTATTTGAAGTCATAACGGAACACAACGTGCAAAATTTCAGCCAAATATACCAAAATTTTGGCTTTTAGGGTCTTAAGAAGTCAAATCGGGAGGTCGGTTTATATGGGAGCTGTATCAGATTATAGACAAATTTAGATCATACTTGACACAGTTGTTGGAAGTCATAACAGAACACCACATGCAGTTTTTCGGCCAATTCGGACAAAAATTACGGCTTCCAGCGTAACACGAAGTAAAATCGGGAGATCGGTTTATATGGGAAATATATCTAAATCTGAACCGATATATCCCATTTGCAATCCCCAACGACCTACATCAGTCCTAGGTATCTGTGTCAAATTTCAAGAGGCTAGCTTTACGCGTTCGACCTCTATCGTGAGTTCGACAGATGGACGGACAGGGCTAGTTCGACTCAGAATGTCGAGACGATCAAGAATATATATACTTTAGTAGGCCTTAGACGAATACTTCGAGGTATTACCAGCGGAATGACTAGATTACTATACCCCCACCCTATGGTGGTGGGTATAAAAATCATCTTGTGGATGGGCCCAGACCAACCGCCAACCATAACATCTGAAGAGGTTAACCGCCCTTGGGAAACATGCAAAAAACTTGATCTTATTTTTGCAACATCTAAGAGAACATCTAAGAGAAGTTCAACCCACTAAGCGCTTACTGGTGTGCTTTATACAGGAGGCCACGGTAGCGCAGAGTTTTGAATGTTCGCCTATGACGCTGAACGCCTAAGGTTAGGTTAGGTTGAAAAGAGAGTGCAGATATTAATCCGCCCCATGCCACTATGGACATACACCTAAGCCAGTAATTGGCTTGTTGTGCGCTCTAAAGACTCTAAAGTAACCTCCAAAATTTTAAGTTAAGAATTCCGTGCTACATACAAAATCCTTAATTGTTTTCAATACCACTCCCCTAAGTTGGTTCATATCTGGTATTGTGTCTCCACCTAAGTGCCGGTATCTGTTGTAGGCGAAAGCCGGGCAATGACAAAGAAAATGCTCCCACATGCCCTACACATGCTATCACTTGACGCACCGATTTGACATAAGTGAGATCGTAGTCCTATATGTCCCGTTATGATACCAATAGCTATACTGACCTGCTTCTTGCTTTCTTTCTGTGATAGCCTCGTCTTCTCACGATCTGGATCCCCTCATAAGATTTTCGCAGTCCTGCCGACCGTTTCGGTATTCCGCAATGTTGCATGCGCATTCGTCGCCCACACCCTTAACTCGGACTGCGTCCACCCAAAAGGCTTTAGGGTAACCAAGTTTATTGACGGCAGTCCTCTGGCCTTCACCGCCAAATCGTCTGCACTTTAATTTCCCGTTACTCCGTTATGGCCCGGCACCCAAACGAACTGGCAAATTTCAGTCTTCTCTGGGTTAACATTGAGAGACCTCTGGGTCTAGCTCGGTCATATGCCATATGCAAGACCCTTTCGGCCCTACTGTATAGCTTGTTCGGATCTTTACCTCTAAGAAGTATTATAACATCGTCTGCGTAGCAGACGGGTGCAAATCCCTCCTCAGTCAGCATCTGTAAAAGGTGGTGGTCATATGGTGGTCACCCATAGTAGTGGCGATAAAATGCCCCCCTGTGGCATGCCCCGTGCCACTTTTTCCCTTATATTTATGCCAAGGACGTAGAGCTTATGGGTCTGTAAGCCTTTGGTGTCGCATAACTTGCCTTGACGGGCTTGGGTATAAACACCGTCCTTGCCTCCTGCCAGGCTTTCGGAGTACATGCAAGTCCTAGGCATCCTGTGAAAATTTTTGCGCTGAACGCCTGAACGCCGAATACCGGCGAGAACATCGGAAAATTTTTCAGCGGTGGTTTTCTGCTTCTAATGCTGTAAGTTGTTCCCAAAAAGGTATCGTCATGCAAAATTTCAACCAAGTCGGTCAAGAATTGCGCACTCTAGAGGCTCAAGAAGTCAAGACCCAAGATCGGTTTATATGACAGCTACATCAGGTTATGAACCGATTTGAACCATACTTGGTACTGTTGTTGGATATCATAACAAAACACGTCGTGCAAAATTTCATTCCAATCGGATAAGAATTGCGCCCTCTAGAGGCTCGAGAAGTCAAAACCCAAGATCGGTTTATATGGCAGCTATATCAAAACATGAACCGATATTTTCTACTAGCGCCTAGAGAGAGAATATGACCGCTGCCCCGCCCATGATATTAAAATCGTTCTGGGAGATTTTAATGCGAAAATACGGAAGGAAGACATTTTTGGTCCAACAGTCCACGAGATAACGTCCAGTAATGGGTTGAGGCTGATAGATTTCGCCGCGGCAAAAAACATGATAGTTAGTAGCACCAGATTTCAACATAAAAATATTCACAAAGCCTCCTGGCTGTCACCCGATCAAAACACGAGAAACCAAATTGATCACGTTGTCATAGATGGAAGGCATTCATCCAGCGGGTTAGATGTACAATCGATTCGTGGAGCGAATATAGATTCGGATCATTACCTAGTTGCAGCAAAGGTTCGCACCCATTTGAACATGGCGAGGAAAGTACGATCTGACACTGCACGGAAGCTGGACTTTACCTCCTAGTCAGAATGAGGTCCAAGTAGCAGTGACCCGACTAAAGAACAACAAGGCAGCAGAAGCCGACGGGTTACCCGCTGAACCATTTAAGACCGGAGGCGATACGCTGATAAGGCGTAAGCATCAGCTTATGTGCGCAATCTGGCTAGAAGAACGCATACCCGATGATTGGAACCTCAGCATACTATGATCCTCTGAATACAAGACGGAATGTGCCAACTACAGAGGAATAAGTCTCCTCTCCATCGCATACAAGATACTCTCGAGCGTACTGTGTGAAGGATTAAAACCTAAAGTAAATGAGATAATTGGGCCCTATCAATGCGGCTTTAGACCTGGTAAATCCACCCTAGGTCAGATATTCACGCTGCACCAAATCCTGGAAAAGACCCGAAAAGGACAAATCAACACCTACCATCTCCTTGTTGACTACAAAGCCGCCTTCTATACTCCTTTACGTTCAAAGGTATTTCAAGCCATGTCTGAGTTTGGTATCCCTGCAAAATTAATAAGACTCTGTAGGATGACACTTGCTGACACGCGGTCCTCAGTAAGAATAGGAAAGAATCTCTCCGAACCATTTAATACCAAACGAGCTTTCAGACAAGGAGACAGTCTATCGTGTGATCTCTTTAATATCCTGCTGGAGAAGATTATACGAGATGGAGATGTGAATAGCTATGACACACTAATCACAAGAGAACACATACTCGCCTACGGCGATGACATCGATATCATAGGTCGGTCACCGGAAGTAGCAACTGCAGCCTTTGAAAGAATCGAAAGAGAGTCAGTGAAAATGGGTCTGGCAGTAAATGGAGATTAGACGAAATGGATGGAGCACATAAAGAAAATTGAGAATGTTGCAAATCACAACTTTGAGATAGTCAGTAACTTTATCTACCTCGGCTCCGCCTTAACCGAAACGAATGACACCACTTTTGAGATTAAGCGAAGAATAATGCTGACAAACAGATGCTGCTTTGGACTAAATGGGCAGTTTAAAAACAAGGCCACCTCTCGACAGACGAAGCTTAGACTATACAAGACACTGATACTATCCGTGTTGTTATATGGTTCTGAGGCATGGGTACTTCTGAAAGCAAATGAGGCAGTGCTTGGAGTGTTTGAGAGAAAGATTCTTCGTAAAATGTATGGACCAGTTTGCGTTAATGTAGAATATAGGCGACGTATGAACCACGAGCTGTATGAGCTATATGACGACGACAGCATAGTTACATGCATCAAAATACAATGACTGCGTTGGCTAGGTCATGTTGTCAGATTGGATGAAGAAGCTCCAGCAAAGAAGTCTTGTTAAAGGCAAACACGGTGGTACACGCAAACCGGGAAGACCAAAAGCCCTATGGAAAGATCAAGTGGTGGGAGACACCTCGAAACTTGGTGTCAGAGATTTTAGAATAAGCGCAGAAGAAAGAGGCGCTTGGAACGCTATTCTACGTTCGGCTAATGGAACAAATATTCTGTCATAGCCAATTAAAGTTCAGTAAAGTAAGTCAGTCAATATCTTGCTGTTCAATTCGTTATGTCAGAAAGTATGCAAAATTAAAATTTGACAGGATTTAGACATAGTTTCGATATATCAAAAGTAATATGTAGACCGGCATTACTGGTCTTTCCGTTCCCTTTCTTACTGTTTTTTTTTTTTTAAGTGTAAACAATTTATGTACCTCTATGAAGAAAATATTCCTCTTCCTACCAACCTCCACCCAATTACGCTCAGTAATTCCTTGACTCCACAATCGCTTGCAGTGAGCCAGCCGCCATCCTTTGTTGTTTATAATTTCATTTAAGACAGTGAGAAAGCAATCATTGGCAAAGTGTGAATTTCATTTTGCTACCCCCGAAGGCATCCTTAAACAATTGGTATTCAACAGCGCCAAAAATGAATGTAAAAGGCTCGCTGGCTGGCTGGCTGGCTGGTTGGCGGATGGACTTACCGCTGCGAATGTGGATAGACAGAGGTGATGAGCACCTGCGGCGAGATAGGGAAAAGCATAAGATGTCCAAAAGCTATATGAAGAAAAACAAAAATAAAGAATCTCAAACTCAAACACACACACACACAAATGTCCTTTATATTGTAAACTTATTTTTGGGAACATAGCCAAATAGCACCATTTCGGCAAGCACGGTGTTGTGCCAGCCAATTCCTCACAATAAACTCAATTTAAGCAAGACAAAGATGATATCTGCCTCTGCAAAGGAGAGATGCCAAAAGATCAAAGGCGACTTGTATAATACCCTAAATAGGGAATGATATGTGTGTGTTGAGAAGGTACAAAAGGATAAAAGAGTCCTGTGTTATTAGGTCGTTAGTATTCAAGAATTTTCTGACAGGGCTTGGCCCCGCTTGTGAATGTTGATACTGCCCCACGAAATGTGGTAAGAGTTCGCATCGCTCCCTATAAACACCTCATTTCCTGTATGTTTTGCTTTCCTCACCTACCGTTGCAGCTCCGACAAAGGTGGCGGTGTCGAAGAGTGGAAAGGCAGATAAGGTGATGCCAGGTACGCTCCAACGTCTTCCTGTCTCATCACTGTTGCAAAGTTTACATTTTTATGGCAAATATCGCAGGTCCTCGGCCGAGTACCAGTGTTAGCATAGAATAGTTGGTAGTTGATATGGTTCAGTCCAGAAACTTTGTTCCGGGTCCTGCATGGCTCCTGAATTAAGACAATATAAATCTTGCCCCTGCTGATTTTCTTCATCAGAGCGTGATTAGCTGTCTCTCCGGTGGAGGTTTATCTGGAGGACCTCAATCATTGGTCTTCCATTAGATGGGCTTCTTGGGAGTGATTGATGATCGTCTGCTCCCTGCTCTTTAGGCTGCATTTAGTTTCCCGTCACTGCACTGCCTGATGTTTTAATATTAGAATCTTTGCATATCCTAGTCTTCCGAATCTTTATAATGTCGGTAATGGTTCCTTCATCGAGTCCCTGTTCGCTAGGCTGTATTGAGTCTACCGTGCCTGCACTGCCTGATGTTTTAATATTGGCATCTTTGCCTATACTAGTCTTCCAAATCTTGAGTAAATGGGCTACTTGGAAGTAGGTTATGGTCTTCGGCTCCCTGTGCGTTACGCGACATTGAGTTCGTTGTCACTGCACTGACTGATGTTTCAGCATTAGGATCTTTATCCATCCTAGTCTTCCTAATCTCGAGAAAGTCGTTGATGGTTCAGTCGTTGGAACCCTGTTCGTTAGGCTGTGTTAGGTCTCTCGCCCCTGCACTGCCTGATGTTTTAGTATAAGGATCTTTGCTTATACTACAATAGTCTTCCCAATATTGAGAGAGTCGGTGATTATCTCGTCGTGGGCCCCCTGTCTGTTAGGCGTTATTGAGTGTCCCACCACTGAACGGCCTGATGGCTGTGTTGGGTCTCGCGCTCCTGCACTACCTAATGTTTCACTATTAGGATATTTGCCTATCTTTGTCTTCTCAACCTTGAAAAAGACGGCTATGGCCTCGTAGTACGCCATGCCTTTAGTCCTAGCCAACGTTGTCACGGAGGCTCGATCAATGCCCACTACAAGGAGAGATCCTTCCTCCTTCTCCTCCCTGTGGAAAACCTCCCATTTTCCCACGGCCAACTTTGGGCTTTGCTTGTTTAAGACTTCCATCATGCGTTCCGTCATGATTTCGCCGCCCACATCCTTGATGAAGACCGTCGCCTTTGTGAGCTGTGTCCATCTTTCACACAAGGATGAGCTTTGCGCCCCAGGGAGTGTGTATGCATCCAGCGACCTTTTTGACGGTATCAATACATTATGCTGGCGCAAATCGCAGCGTTTAGATGTCTCCTCTATACTCATAGCTCATAACTCGTATGGGTGGACCCCCCTCTTTGTTCAATACATGTTCGATAACTCTATTGTTTACTAAATGTCTCACCTGGGATCGACGATCTGGTGGAATCCTACCGCATTCACTGCCGATATCGATGACTGCATGAGTCATCTCATCGCTATTATGCTTCCTTGCCACTCTGGCATAAGAGGGTGGATCCTTACCTTTCTCAGCGATCACCTTCCCCTTCCGTGATAGCTGTGGGCACCTTGTGGAAGTCACAGTCCTCCATGAAGACTCAGGGGCCGTCTGCTCTTTCTTCATTGCTGTTCCGACCTACACAGGACACTGTCTGAAGTCTTCATTGCGGGGGCTATCTTGGTCTTCCAGAGCACTTGAAAG
The DNA here is from genome assembly GCF_963082655.1 of Stomoxys calcitrans. Lineage (NCBI taxonomy): Eukaryota > Metazoa > Arthropoda > Insecta > Diptera > Muscidae > Stomoxys > Stomoxys calcitrans. The sequence goes on along the minus strand of NC_081554.1, from coordinate 63,060,592 downwards.
TGGGGAGCTCGTTTTCTTCTTCAGCATTTTAGCAGTGTTATGCTCTGCTCGGGGGATCTGATTCTCTCTCCAGCTTCCGTAGAAGTGTTTGGGATGTCAGTTCTATCCCTTCCAGCATCCTGCACTTTCGCCCGATTGCGTTGCCGGTATATCCGGCTCCTCTGTCTCCTTCGTCGTGCCCCAGATCACTTTCCCGATCTGCTTGTGAGCTTAGCAAAGCCATCCCTCACCTCTGACGTCATCCCGCTGCCCTTATCCCTCGATTCGGCTGCGATGACTCTTTCGTTGACACTATCGCTGGCTGAATCCGAGTCGGAAACATCCCCTTAACTTAAAGGCTGGGGACGAACTGTGCATCCCTCTGGTTTATCCCTCTCTTCCTCATTAATTAGTGTGACGACTAGTTGTGCGCTTGAAGCATTTCTCTAGACTACAGGTGCCAAGCAGCAACAGCTGCGGTGGTATCGCCAGGCCGCAGCATGTTGTCCTCCTCTCCTATAGGTGTGGGTCTATAGGAGAGGAGGATAACATGCTGCGGTCTGGCAATACCACCGCAGCTGTTGGGTCTTTGGAGTTCATTTTCAGTCTACTCTAAAAAGGCCTTAAAATGTGTTCGTAATAGGTAGCACCTATTCCGAGATACGGATATTTTTCTTTGAGGAACGAAATGAAAACACGTCCGCTCCACTCAACGGCTACTTATGGCTCGCGGCCATAAGAAAGAAATCTTTTGCATAATCGGCAGACCGCACCATGTTGTCCTCCTCTCCTATAGGTGTGGGTCTATGGGAGAGGAGGACAACATTCTGCGGTCTGGCAATACCACCGCAGCTGTTGGGTCTTTGGAGTTCATTTTCAGTCTACTCCAAAAAGGCCTTAAAATGTGTTCGTAATAGGTAGCACCTATTCCGAGTTACGGATATTTTTCTTTGAGGAACGAAATGAAAACACGTCCGCTGCACTCAACGGCTACTTATGGCTCGTAGCCATAAGAAAGGAATCTTTTGCATATGTATCGTTGAACGCTGACCAACTAAACAAGTGGCGTAAGTTCAACTAAGGAGGCCAAAACCGAAATTGGCCCAATAAACTCTCAATTCAGGCAATTCGGTTTCTGTTGTAGGGGGGCTCGAACCGTAGGTTCATACGTAGACTTTACAATGTCTGCCTATGACGCTGAACGTTTGCTTGCGAATCCTGGCGAGGACATCATACAAAATTTCCAACGGTGGTTATCTATCCCCTCCTAATATTGGCGACATTTATGAGGTACTATGCCATGTAAAAGCTTCCCCCCAAAGAGATGTCACACTGTGGAACGCCGTTCGGATTTGGTAAAAAAAAGGGTTCCCCTTACCATTGAGCTTAAATTTCCACCCCTTGCCCCTTTGATAACATCCCCTTTTTAGCCTTTTAATTTTGGACAGAAGCGCATCAAACCCTTCAATAAACCAATATGTGCTCCCTGTGCCTTGTCGAGTCAAAGTCAAATGGTAATAAAAATGGGTCCTTTAGTTTTCAAGCTGTCATATTGGCACAAAGTCAAAAAGGATTCGCTCTACCACTATATGTATACATGCAAGTGGATGTGCGCTCATAAGGCTACGATTCGTGTCTCTATCGACGATGTTCCATTTATCCTTGCCCACATCTCCATTTGCTGTCCACACACCACCATCACCCCTCCGCCCGCGGAGCAGAGTCATTGTGCTTTGCAAAAATTTATTAAGGAATCGAACTTTTATCTCCTTCCTTTTGTCATCATCATGTGCCGAAGTGTTTGATGTCTATTTTTATGTCCTGCATCCTGTCGACAACTCCTGCAGTGTGTGAATTCAATTTGAAAGAAGCGGAAAAATCCATTTACTTATTTTTATCTTTTGTTGTTGTTGCCACTCTGGTTTTTTTTTAATTTTTTTGTTGGGAGTGATGGTTATGTTCTCCATAAAGGGGGAGGCAGCTTTAAATGGCACTGGTTCACAGAGATAATATTTGATTTAATTATTAAACCTGAGAGCTATGGCAGCATATGTTGCCAGTAAGCAAATCAATTTTTGTTTCTCGTGAGGTAAGAGAATTTATATTGGAAAGGAGATGTATGCATACGAAAGTAAACACTTTAGTAAAAATCAAAACCTTGAGATCTGATAAAGAAGTTGAAAATTCAACTGAGAAACAAAAAAAAAATAGTAAAAATGTACTACCCTAGAGTTGACGTCCTTTCTACTCAAAACCATGCAACGTATTGTGGACACCATGATAAAAAGTGGGACATCCAGCGAACTGCTCAAATACAAACAGCATGCCTATGTCAAGGGAAGGTCAGTGGAGACTACCCTGCACGAGGTTGTGCATAAAGTAGAAAAATCCTTCGATGCCAAAACGTACATCCTGGCGGTATGCATTGACATCGAGGAGGCTTTTAACAATGTGCGGACCGACAAACTGACCCAATCCTTAGACCAGTACAGGATGGACCCGGTCCTTAGAGACTGGATAAACCATATGCTAAGGAACAGGTGGATAAATTGTGTGTCCCATGGCATTAATTGCAAATTTTGCCCATTAACATTCCACTAAGGAACAGGGGCAAACTTCTCACATATCAATGAGTGCAGTCCGATTCAAGTTTTAAGCTCAATTATAAGGGGCCTCCTTTTTATAGCCGAGTCCGAACGGCGTGCCGCAATGCGGCACTTCTTTAGAGAGAAGTTTGACATGGCATAGTACCTCACAAATGTTGCCAGCATTTTGGAGGGGAAAACCACCGTTGAACATTTTTTCTGATGGTCTCGCCAGGATTCGAACCCAGGCGTTCAACGTCATAGGCGGACATGCTAACCTCTGCGCTACTGTGGCCTCCAATGGCCTCCCATGGCATTAATATAAGGAAGAAAGTGGCACAGGGCATGCCACAGGGGGTCATTTTATCGCCACTCCTATGGGTGACCACCATAAATGACCTATTACGGATGCTGACTGAGGAGGGATTTGAACCCGTCTGCTAAGCAGACGATGTTAAAATACCTCTAAGGGGTAAGGATCCGAACGAGCTATGCAGAGGGGCCGATAGGGTCTTGCATATGGCATATGACTGGGCTAGACCCAGAAGTCTCAATGTTAACCCAGAGAAGACTGAAATATGCCTGTTCACGAGGAAGACGAAGGTGGGCCAATTTAATGCACCACGTTTCCTTAATAAGACAATTTCGATATTCGACAAGGTCACATACTTAGGTGTGATCTTAAACAGGAGCGTACTGAGAAGGCTCACAGATATTAGACATTATGTAGACAGGCCGTAGACTCGAAATGGAGCCTGAATCCTAGGATAATCCACATGCTCTACAGGAGCGGGATTAGACCAATAATTACCATACGCTTCAGTAGTTTGGTGGACTGCTATGGAGAAAAAGTGCAATGTAAGGACCATACAACAGGTTCAGAGAACATGTTTGTCTTGGCATAGGCAGAGCGATGAGGACCACTAGGGCACTGGAGACTATTGCGCAAAAAGTAATTGCGGATTTTTCATATAGTCGGCGTTGACAAATTTTTCATAGCTTGTGACTCTGTAATTGCATTCTTTCTTCTGTCAGTTATCAGCTGTTACTTTTAGCTTGCTTTAGAAAAAAAGTGTAAAAAAAGTATATTTGATTAAAGTTCATTCTAAGTTTTATTAAAAATGCATTTACTTTCTTTTAAAAAATCCGCAATTACTTTTTGGGCAACCCAATAGATATCCGACCCATTGACCTACAGATTAAGTGTGAGGCAGCCACTACGGCTATGAGACTTAAGGTGATGGGAGAATGGATTGAGGATTAGAGCAGCTCATGCCAACGCGGTATAATCGACACGACGACAGGAAACCTGGAAGGAAGAGAAGAGGTTTCTGATCGTAAACCTAAGATGAACCTTGAAGTCGAATGCGAGGCACTGCTGCCATCGGCACAGTCTTGGATGGACGGAACCCTAGTATTGCCATCGGGAAGATCATGTTACACGGATGGATCAAAGCTGGAGGACAGAGATCCGTTTCAGACTGCCTGACCATAATACGGTTCTGCGTGCGGAGATCCGGACGATCACGGAATGCGTGAAGTGGTGTGGTGCTAACACGAGGACATCGAGTGTAAACATTTTTACCGACAGCATTAGGCGGACCGATGAGGACCACATCCACTAGGGCCCTAGAGGCTATTCTAGATATTCGACCCATTGACATACAGATTAAGTGTGAGGCAGCCACTGCGGCTACGAGACTTAAGGCGATGGGAGAATGGATTGAGGATGAGAGCAACTCATGCCATCACAGTATAATCGAGGCGACGATAGGAAACCTGGAAGGAAGAGAAGAGGTTTCCGATCGGATACCTGAGATGAACCTTAAAGGCGAGGGCAAGGCACTGCTGCCATCGGCACAGTCTTGGATTGACGGACTCTAGTATTTCCATCTGGAAGATCATGTTACACGGATGAATCAAAGCTCGAGGACAGAGTGGTCCTGGGGATCTACATTGAGAACCCTGGGACTAAGATCTGTTTTAGACTGCCTGACCATAATACGGTCCTGCAGGTGGAGGTCCGGGCGATCAGGGAATGCATTAAGTGGTGTGATGCTAACGCGAGGACGTCGAATGTGAACATCTTTAACGACTTGAAAATTGCCTTTAGGGCAATAGCAAGCAGGACGGTAAGTTCACGAGCAGTTTAGCAGTGTAAGAAGGAGATTAACGCCTTCTCTGAGGATGGGAAAATCCGCACCGTTTGGGTGCCGGGATATAACAGAGTAAGGGAAAATGAAAGGGCAGACGATTTGGCGGTGAAGGCCAGAGGACTGCCGTCAATAAACTTGGTTAACCCAAAGGCTTTCGGGTCGACGCACTCCAAGTTAAGGGGGTGGGCGTCGAATGAGCATGCAACCCTGTGTAACAGCGAAACAGTCGGTACAACGGCGAAAATCCTATGTGGTGACCCGGATCGTGAGAAGGCGAGACTGTTACTGAAAGGAAGTAAGAAGGAGGTCAGTATAGCTATTGGCATCATAACGGGACACATAGGACTACGAGCCCACTTATATAAAATCGGTGCGGCAAGTGATAGTATTTGTGGGGCATGTAGGGAAGATGAGACGTTGGAGCATTTCCTATGTCATTACTCGGCTTTCGCGGCTAAAAGACACCGGTACTTAGAACACACAATACCAGACATGAACAAACTTAGGGGATTGGTATGAAAAATAATTAAGGATATTGTAAGTAGAACGGAATACCTAACTTTAAATTTTCATTTTCGAGGGACCTTTTTATACCCTCCACCATAGGATGGGGGTCCATGTTTTGATATAGCTGCCATATAAACCGATCTTGGGTCTTGACTTCTTGAGCCTCTAGAGGGCGCAATTCTCATCCAATTTGACTAAAATTTTGCACATGGTGTTTTAGTATCACTTCTAACTACTGTGTTATGTATGGTTCAAATCGGTCCATAACCTGATATAGTTGCCATATAAACCGATCTGGGATCTTGAACTCTTGAGCCCCTGGAGGTCCCAATTATTATCCGATTTGCCTGAAATTTTGTACAACGGATCCTCTCATGACCATCAACATACGTGTTTATTATGGTCTGAATCGGTCGATAGCCCGATACAGCTCCCATATAAATCGATCTCTCTATTTTACTTCTTGAGCCCCCAAAGGGCGCAATTCTTATTTGAATTGGCTGACATTTTACACAGGTCTCCAACATATAATTGAATAGTGGTCTAAACCGGATCATATCTTGATATCGCTCTAATAGCAGAGCAAATCTTTTCTTATATCATTTTTTGCCTAAGAAGAGATGTTCGGGAAAGGACTCGACAAATGCGCTCCATGGTGAAGGGTATATAAGATTCGTCCCGGCCGAACTTAGCACGCGTTTACTTGTTATTTTTTAGAGCGCGCAACAAGCCGATTACTGGCTTAGGTGTATGTCCGTAGTGGCAATATGAGAATTTGTTTTGAAGAAGTCGAATCGGCAAATGAATGACGCATCGAGCATCTTAAAACATCAGTTTAACAATGTCCGTGTGTCTGTCAATCTGTCCGTCTGCCCGTCTGTTGTAATCACACTACAGCCTTCAAAAATTGAGATATTTAGCTGATTTCGCTGAAATTTGGAACGGTGTGTTGCTTTGCGCATCCCATTATCCCACTTGAATATGGTTCAGATTGGACGTAGGGTCTAAAGCCCATAAAAGCCACATATGTTACCGGATTTCACCGAAATTTAAAGAAAGTGAGTTGTTTTAAGCATCCCGACGTCCGACCTGAATAAGGTCCAGATCGGACTATATTTAGATATCGATGACTTTCGCTCAAATTTGAAACAGTGAGTTGCTTAAAGCCTCCTGTTATCCGATTAGAGTATGGTCCAGATCGGACAATATTCAATATAGACTGATCGGACAATATTCAATATAGACTGATCGGACAATATTCAATATAGACCTCAATATAGACTGATATTCCAATTTAGGGTCTTAATGCCATACAAATCGGATTTATTGCCCGATTTCAATCAACTGACTTCTATAAGCGTTCTCGATACCTCAATCAAATATGATCCAGTCCAGCCTATATTTGGATATAACTATGGTTATTGTAGTGGAGTTTTAATAAAATAGGATGATGTGATATCCATGGTGGTGGGTATCCAAAGTTTGACACGGCCGAACTTAATACTTTTTTTACTTCTTTTGGTATGAATTACATATTTCAAATAATTTACCTTACAAAAATTTAGGCTTCCGCGAAACTCGTCCTATGGTGGAGGGTATACAAATGTGGTTTTTGTGCGGCTTGTGCCTTGCCTCTCATCCGCTGGAGTAAAGTTGGAGACAAGGTGTTTCAGTCTCCGATTTACCACAAATCAACAGCCAAATTCAAGCTGTCGTGTCATGGCAGCTATAGTATAGTTCATCACCGTTTGTTGTTTTGACGCCATTTCGGGTCCATCGCACTTCCTATAAGGCAGTAATATCTGCCTTGTACTTCTCCAATGCATCCGCCAGTGGGTATACTGCACCTACTCTATAAAGAGTTTGTACATGCCATCTACAGATCCGCATATCATGGTCATTAGGTTAGGTTGAAAAGAGGGTGCAGATATTAAATCGCCCCATGCCACTATGGACATACACCTAAGCCAGTAATCGGTTTGTTGTGCGCTCTAAAAACTATAAAGTAACCTATAAAAAGAAAATTTTTAGTTAGGAATTCGGTGCTACTTACAAAATCCTTAATTGTTTTCAATACCACTCCCCTATGTTGGTTCATGTCTAGTATTGTCTCCACCTAAGTGCCGGTATCTGTTAGACGCGAAAGCCAGGCAATGACAAAGAAAATGCTCCAACGTCTCATCATCTTCCCCGTATGCCCTACACATGCTATCACTTGCCACACCGATTTTACATAAGTGAGCTCGTAGTCCTATGTGTCCCGTTATGATACCAATAGCTATACTGACCTCCTTCTTACTTCCTCTCAGTAATAGCCTCGTCTTCTCACGATCCGGATCACCCCATAACATTTTCGCTGTCCTACCGACTGTTTCACTGTTCCACTGTGTTAAATACGCGTTCGTCGACCACGCTCCTAACTCGGACTGCTTCGACCTGAAAGGCTTCGGGTTAACCAAGTTTATTGACGGCATTCCTCTGGCCTTCACCGCCAAATAATCTGCCCTTTCATTCCCCCTTACTCCGCCATGACCCGGCACCCAAACTATGCGCATTGTGCCATTATCAGAGGCATTAATCACCTTCTAACACTCCAAGATTGTTTGTATTCTTACCGTCCTGGTTGTTATTGCCCTTATGGCAATTTTACTGTCGGCAAAGATATTCACACTCAACGTCCTCGAGTTAGCACCACACCACCTCACGCATTCCGTGATCGCACGGATCTCCGCCTGCAGGACCCTATTATGGTCAGGCAGTCTAAAACAGATCTCAGTCCTTGGGTTCTCAATGTAGACCCCCAGGCCCACTCTGTCCTCTAGTTTTGATCCATCCATATTTCCATCGTATTTACGATAAGCATTTTTCTGAGTGTAGATACCAAATTCGTTCTTTACTCCCAAAGGCTTATTACATGAACCCGACATTGTCCCCATCACTTTCGAACACCTTTCAGTTGAGACCCTTGTTGTTCAAATGAGGCACAAGATTGGTAACAAAGAAATGTGAAGACATCAAAGGGATTGATTTGCCTTGGTAGGCTAACACAATTTGTTACTTGTCTGTTATGCGCTTTTGCTACATTGCTTTGATTGATTTTCGTCTATTTGGTTAGCAAGATAAACAAAAAATAAATATTTACCCATCTCCTGCAAATGCTTGCCGGCAATTATTTTCACCATAGTGGTACCCCAACAAATTCATAATTGTGCATAAAAAATTTCTCATTATTCTTTTCTCAATTTGTTTTTGTTGTTTTTCTTTGGCACCACAGAAGTTGCACCCCCCACCACCAGTCTCCTTTGAACACGCTCTAAACATTAAAATTCACCTCAATGCAAAAGACAAATTTGCTTTTGTCATGTTAATCGATTAATGAATTCGAAATGTTCGGTTTTTGCTTTCATTTGTCCGCGGTGTAAAAAAGATTTGTGTGTACGATCTTGGTGTGTGTGTGTATGGCCCGAAATGAGTCATAGACATTTGTATAATGTGCTTAACTTCAACAAAGAGTTGTTGGTTTTTGTTTGATAGTAGGGGTATACAAGAGATGACATCTCAAAGAAATGAAGAGAAATATAAACTCTTATGGGTTGTTATTCAAGGAATTGGATGAATTTGAGAGCCATAACAGGTAAGTGCAATTTACATTATTATTATTGTCACCCCCCTCGTTGAACACACTTTCCTGAATTGGACGATGTTACCCGCTGGTGGTTACTGTTAATGTTGTTGCTTAAAAATAATCAACATGTTGCATGGCCCTAGCTCATATGTTGCTTTGAGCTATGTTGGCAAGCTGCCTACAGTCAGTGGCTTGCTCTGAGAGATTTTGCTTGCCTTTAAAAAATGTTGCGAAACATCAATATGTAAAGAAATTGTTGCTAAGATTAAGCGTTGGCAACGCTTCACTTAATTACTCTTAACAACATGTTTAAATAGATCATGAAACATTTAGGGAATAACAAATACCAGTTGAATTGAAATTAAAAGATCGTTAAAGACAATAAAGTCGAAAAATTAATGTAAAAAGTTTGAAAAAAATAACATATTTGTTGACTCTGTATGATAAAATAGAAACAAAAAAACAAAATGAAAAGCGAAATTGAGTTTGAACAAAAAAACAGAATGTTTTTAAAATCCATTTTGTAATATGACCTATCTATCCAAGATAAACGCTGCAGTTAAATGCGATTATGTCATATACCTATCGTGGTTCTGACAACATGGATACACATAAATTACGTATGAAATATTTCTCGAATTTATTAAACACGATGTCATACTCGTATGCCTTAGTCAATGCTGGTTATCTAGTCAACAAAGAAATGGCAGGTTCTATCTGCTTCTCTTGCACCTTACCTTTGTAGGATAATTGGGTACCACTTATTATATGCCCAAGTCTGTACATATGATTTACGCAAGAAAAACCAGGTTTAAGGCCATACAAATGGGCCTTAAGCAGGGCTGCCAAATTTGCGAAAAGGGTATACAAGAGATGGCATCTCAAAGAAATGAAGAGAAATATAAACTCTTATGGGTTGTTATTCAAGGAATTGGATGAATTTGAGAGCCATAACAGGTAAGTGCAATTTACATTATTAGTACTGCCCCCCTCCCCCACTCACACTCGTTGAACATACTTTTCCTTATTGGACGATGTTACCCGCAGGTGGTTACTGTTAATGTTGTTGCTTAAAAATAATCAACATGTTGCATGGCCCTAGTTCATATGTTGCTTTGAGCTATGTTGGCAAGCTGCCTACAGTCAGTGGGCTGCTCTGAGAGATGTTGTTTGCCTTTAAAAAATGTTGCGAAACATCAACATTATTTTGTAAAGAAATTGTTGCTAAGATTAAGCTTTGGCAATGCTTCACTTAATTACTCTTAACAACATGTTTATATAGATCTTGAAACATTTAGGGAATAACAAATACCAGTTGAATTGAAATTAAAAGATCGTTAAAGACAACTAGTATGTCTTCGTCAATACTGGTTATCTAGTCAACAAAGATATGGCAGGTTTCTATCTGCTTCTCTTGCACCTTACCTTTGTAGGATAATTGGGTACCACTTAGGATTTGCCCTAGTGTGTACATATGATTTACGCAAGAAAAACCAGGTTTAAGCCAAAAAATGGGCCTGATTCTTAGCTTCACAAATATCAAAAAGCCGATTTTCAGTTTTACTCTAAAAATTAGGTTTTTTAAAAAAATTTTAAAAAGGTTTTTTGTAACGAAGTATTTTATATTTTGGGCAGATGAATTTCGAAGATAGACTATATCTTGATTTCAACCGAACATTGATTTCATTGAACTTTATATGGCAGCATAATTTCAGCCAAATCGGACCAAAATTGAGGCTAGTAAGGGCTCAGGAAGTCAAATCGGAAGATCAATTCATATGAGAGCTATACCAGGTTATAAGCCGATTCAGACCATACTTGACTCAGTTATTGCAAAGATAATCGAGAGGCCGGTTAATATGGAAGCTATGCCAGGCTATAGACCGATTTAGATTGTACTTGGCACAGTTTTTGAAAGTCTTAACAGAACACAACACGCAAAATCTCAGCCAAATCGGATGAAAATTGAGGCTTCCAGATGCTCGAGAAGTCAAACCGGGAGATCGGTTTGTATGGAAGCTATATCAGGTTATAGAACGATTCGGACCGTTCTTGGCATAGTTGCAGAAAGTTATAACGGAACATCACATGCAAAATTTTAGCCAAATTGGACAAAACTTGCGGCTTGTAAGGGCTCAAGAAGTTAAATCGGGAGATCGGTTTATATGGGGGCTACATCAGATTGTAGACCGATTTGAAACGTACTAGGCACAGTTGTTGGAAGTCGTAACAGAACAATAATACAAAATTCGGAATCGGACAAAAATTGGGGCTTGTAAGACCTCAAAAAGTCAAAACTGGAGATCGGTTTATGTGGGAGCTATACCAGGTTACAGACCAATGCAGAGCGTACTCAGCAGAATTGTTGGAAGTCATAACGGTACACCACATGTAAAATTTTAACTAAATCGGACGAAAATTGCGACTTCCAGGGGCCCAAGAAACCAAATTGGAGGTATATCCAAATACGAACCGATATGGCCCATTTGCAATACCCAATGACCTACACCAATATTAATTATCTGGTCAAAATTTCAAGCGGCTAGCTTGACGAGTTCGACCTCTAACGTGACGTGGCTAGATCGACACAGAACGTCGAGCCGATCAAGAATATATACTTTATGGGGTCTTAGACGAATATTTCGAGGTGTTACAAACGGAATGAATAGATTTGTAGAGATGGGTATAAAAACATGCCATTTGAGAACGGATAGAGATAACTCCTGGAAAGGTCCTTGATGGTGCGGTCGCCTCTTGGCAGGCCCCTAATATGGGTTTCGACTTTTATTTTTGTGCATGATTTGGATTCACGACAAAAATTACAACGACTTTACTGCAAAAAGCAAAACACCGCATATCGGCTGATCGGTGTATATGATAGCTATATCTAAATATGGTTCGATATAGAAAACTTTTAGACCAAATATCGGGGGACCTTATTTAATCCAGCATTGCAAATTTCAGCGAAATCGGACACTAAATGTGCCTTTTATGGGCTTTAGACCCAAAATCGGTAAATCGGTTTATATATAAATACCAGCACATTTGTATAGCAATTTGAAGAGCTTTAGCCTAATTCGTAACGAAAATAACATTTTGTAAGTTTTATTGCCCAAATGCACTAATATCAAAAAACAAACTCTAGTCCCCAATACACAACGGTGTGACTGTATTCCAATTTTGTGAACTCTAATTCAATCCGCAAAGACAGTACCATTTTGTACGTTTTAGTACCTTAAAGTACGAATTTTAAAAAAGTTCTATAATCGGCCGAAATATTTTCTCAAGGTGTACCTGTAATCCTAAATTCAGAGATCTTACTCAGTTCGTAAAAGGAGAACCACTTCGTTCGTTATAGTACTCAAATGTACGAATTTCGAAAAATTACATAGACCCCCGATATATACTGTCAATGAGTTACTGTATCCCGATTTTGAGAGCTTTTGGTCAACCTGTTTAGAAAGTGCCATTTTGTACCTTTAGTACCTTAATGTAGTCGGCCGGTATATACTCTCAAGGTGTACCTTTGTCCCAAAACTAAATGAACAAATTTCAAAAAAATCTCCTAGCCGTTCAATTAATAGTGCCAAGTGCAACTGTATCCCAAATTTGTGAGCTATAGCTTAACCCGTATAGAAATTACCACTTTGTACGTTTTTGTACCCTAATGTACTAATATCAAAAGAAATCTCCTAGTCGGCGGATGTATACTGCCAAGGTACATCCCAAATTTCAGAGTTCCATCTCAAATTTCAGAGTTCCATCTCAATCTGTGAGGAAAGTACCTTTTTGTACGTTTTAGTACCTATATATTTGAATTTCCAAAATCTTCATATTCCCCGATAAGCAGTGTCAAGCCGTAACTGCGTCCCGATTTTGAGAACTTTAGCTCAATCTGTTCAGAAAGCGCCACTTTGTATGAATTTAAAAAAAAATTCTTCTAGTCGGTCGAATATACTCCCAAATTTCAGAGGTCTAGCTCAATTCGTTTAGAAAGTACAATTTTGTATGTTTTAGTACCTAAATAGACAAATTTCAAGAAAATCTCCTAGTTAGCCAATAAATATTCTGCCAACTGTGTCCTATTTATGTAAGTTTTAGCTCAATCAGTAAAGAATGTACCAAATAGTACCAATTACTGCACTATAGTACGCATTCTTCCTATTCTGGTATTTAATATTTCCTAAATCACGATAATTATACTACTTTGTCCTTTTTGGTACCAAAATGTACAAATTTTGAAAAAAAAATTTAGTCATCCACCATAAATTTCCTAGTTTTATCAACATGTCAAATTTCAGGACTCTAGCTCTATCAGTAAAGAAAGTACCAAGTTGTACCAAATGCGGTACTCAACGTTCGTTTTCTGTCGTTTCGGGAAAATTCTCCACATTTTTTTCCTTACCCAAAATTTACGCAAGAGAATTCCAAAATCTAGCTCTAACCCAAAATTTACGCAAGAGAATTCCAAAATTCTAGCTTATTGTCCTGTTCATTGTTCACATATTTCGTACGATTTTGGTACTATTGGTACCTTACTGTACCATTTTCCAAAAACACATATAGTCACCCAATTTATATTGTCATAGTGTACCTTTGTACCAAAATTCAGAGCTCTAGCTCAGTTCGTAAAGAAGTTACCAAATAGTACGAGTTGCGGCACTAATCGCACTGTTTCTTCCACTCCCGGCACTATTTTGGAAAAATTTTCACCAAATCGTATATTTTCAAGACGCTTCTTCATTTGAGCCCAAATTCGATCTCATAGCCCTTTCCGTTCTGAACAAACATCACTAATTCGTACTATTTGGTACTTTTTAGTACCGCACTTGCCGCACTGATTTTGCATAAGCGAGCTCGTAGTCCTATGTGTCCCGTTATGATACCAAAAGCTGTACTGACTTCCTTCTTACTTCCTTTCAGCCTCGCCTTTTCACGATCCGGATCACCCCATAGGATATTTGCTGTCCTTCCGAATGTTTCGCTGTTCCACTGAGTTAAATGCGCGTTCGTCGCCCACGCCCTTAACAAGGACTGCGACGAACCGAAACCAAGTTTATTGACGACATCCCTCTGGCCTACACCGTCAAATAGCCTCCCCTTTATTCCCCTTTACCCGGCACTCAGAGAAGGCGTTAATCTCCTTCTAACACTCCAAGATTGTTTGTGATCTTACCGTCCTGGTTGTTATTGCCCTTATGGCCATTTTACTGTCCATAAAGATGTTTACACTCGACGTCCTTGTGTAAGCACCATACCACCTCACGCATTCCGTCATCGCCCGGATCTCCGCCTGCAGGACCGTATTATGGTCAGGCAGTCTTAAACAGATCTTAATCCTTGGATTCTCAATGTAGATCCCCAGGCCCTCTCTGTCCTCTAGCTTTGATCCATCTGTATTTCCATCGTATTTACGATAAACATTTTTGTGAGTGTATCTAGCTACCAAATTCGTTCTTTACTCCCAAAGGCCTTTTACATGAACCCTACATTTTCCCACTCACTCTCGACTACCTTTCATCCAAATCAAGCAACGATTGGTAACAATCAGGCATACGATTGTCCGTTATGCGCTTCTGCAACATTGCACTGATTGCCTCTCGTCCATTTGGTTAGCAAGATAAACAAAAAATAAATATTTGCCCATCTCCTGCAAATGCTTGCCGGCAATTATTTTTCACCATGCAGGTACCCAAACAAATCCATAATTTTGCATTAGAAATTTCTCATTAGTCTGTTCTCAATTTGTTTTTGTTGTTTTTCTTTGACACCACAGAAGTTGCACCCACCCCCTTCCGACTCCTTTGTAAACACTCTAAACTTTAAATTCACCTCAAGGCAAAAGACAAAATTTGCTTTTGTCATGTTAATCGATTAGTTTTCCTTGTCTATTAAAACCGGCCGGTTGTGTTTGTGAAATGCTAAAGAAAACGCGATGAAAATGTTAGAATAATATCAAAAAACTATAAACATTTGGTGTAGACCTTATTATGAACCACTTCTTAATACCATTAAGTGATTTCTTTATCGAAAAATTGTGCAAAAAGTGTTAATTTCTATAGTGAAACATTATACATATTAATATGCACTGCTTCGAAATGTTCAGTTTTTATTTTCATTTGGCTGCGGTGTAAAAAAAATTGAGTGTACGATCTTGGTGTGTGTGCGTGTGTATGGCCCCTAATGAGTATAATGTTAAGAGCTTAACTTCAACAAAGAGTTGTTGTTTTTTGTTTGACAGTTTTTCACTTTGTCAATGCGGGAATCGAAAGGGGTATACAAGAGATGACATCGCAAGGAAATGGAGAGAAATGTAAACACTTATGTGTTGTTAGTCAAGGAATTGGATGAATTAGAGAGCCATAGCAGGTAAGTGCAATTTACATTATTATTACTGCCCCCCCTTCGTTGAACATACTTTCCCATATTGAGCGATGTTACCACAGGTGGTTGCTGTTAATGTGGTTGTTTAAAAAAAAAATCAACATGTTGCATGGCCTCAGCTCATATGTTGCTTTGAGCTATGTTGGCAAACTGCTTGCTCTTGGTCTGAGAGATGTTGCCTGCCTTTATAAAATGTTGCAAAGCGTTAACAACATTTTGTAAAGAAATTGTTGCTAAGATTTGTTTAAATAGATCATGAAACATTTAGGGAGTAAAATAACCAGTAGAATTGAAATTAAAAGATCGTTAAAGCCAATAAAGTTTACAAATTAATGTAAAATGTATGAATAAAAACATATTTGTTGACTTTTTATGAAACAATATAAACAAAAAACAGAAATGAAAAGCGAAAGATCGTTAAAGACAATAATGTTGAAAAATTAATGTAAAAAGTTTAAATAAAAAAATTTTTGTTAACTTTGTATAATACAATAGAAACAAAAAAAAAGAAATGAGAGGCGAAATTGAGTTTGTAAAAAAAAAACAATGAACAAAAAAACAATGAATTTAAAATCCATTACAACTGCTTTCATATTTGTTCTTCCATTTTTATACCCTCCACCATAGAATGGAGGTATACTAATTTCGTAATTCTGTTTGTAACTCCTCGAAATATTCGTCTAAGACCCCATAAAGTATATATATTCTTGATCATCATGATATTTTAAGTCGATCTTGCCATGCCCGTCCTTCTGTCCGTTAAAATCACGCTACAGTCTTAAAAAATAGAGATATTGAGCTGAAATTTTGCACAGATTCTTTTTTTTTGTCCATAGATGGCCTAAGATGAGCTATATCGGACTACATCTTGATATAGCCCCCATATAGATCGATCCGCCGATTTGGGGTCTTAGACACATAAAAGCCACATTTATTATCCGATTTTGCTGAAATTTGGAACAATGAGTTGTGTTAGGCCCTTCGATATCCTTCAATTTGGTCGAGATCGGTCCATATTGGGATATAGCTGCCATATAGACCGATCCGCCGATGTAGGGTCTTAGGCCACTAAAAGTCAGATTTATTATCCGATTTTGCTGAAATTTGGGACAGTGAGTTATGATAGGCAAGTCGACATCCCAGTTCAATCGACCCAGATTTGAATATAGCTGCCGTATGGACTGATCTCTCGATTTAAAGTTTTGGGTCCGTAAAAGGCGCATTTATTGTCCGATTTCGCCAAAATTTGGGACAATGAGTTGTGTTAGGCCCTTCGACATCCCTCTTTAATATGTCCCAGATTGGTCCAGATTTGAATACAGCTGTCATATATACCGATCTCTCGACTTAAGGTTTTGGGCAATTAAAGACGCATTTATTGTCCGATTTCGCCGAAATTTGGGACATTTGGGCTCTTCGACATTTTTCTAAAACTTGGCTCAAATCGATCCAGTTTTGGATATAGCCGTCATATAGACAGATATCTCGATTTAAAGTCTTGGCCCTATAAATGGCGCATTTATAATCCGATATCACTGAAATTTGACACAGTGACTTATGTTAGGATTTTCGATCGGCCCAGATCGGTCTAACTTTGGATATAGCTGCCATATAATTAAGGTCTTAGGCCCATAAAAGACACATTTATTAACCGATTTTGCCGAAATTTGGGGAAGTAAGTTCTGTTAGGCCCTTCGCTATCCTTCTTCAATTTGGCCCAGATCGGTGCAGATTGGTATATAGCTGCCATATATAGAAGGCAGCTATATCAGGTTATGAACCGATTTGAACCATACTTAGCTCAGTTGTTGGAAGTGATAACGAAACATCTCGTGCAAAATGTCAGCCAAATCAGATAAGTATTGCGCCCTCTAGGGGCATAAGAAGTTAAGATCCCAGATCGGTTTATAAGGCAGCTGTATCAAGTTATGGACCGATTTGAACCATACATAGCCCATTTGTTGGAAGTCATATTAAAATATTTCATGCAAAATTTCAGCCAAATCGAATAAGTTGCGCCCTCTAGAGGCATAAGAAGTCAAGACCCCAGATCGGTTTATATGGCTGCTATATCAGGTTATGGACCTATTTGAACCGTACTTGGCACAGTTGTTGGAAGTAGTGACGAAATATCTCGTGCAAAATTTCAGCCAAATCAGATAAGAATTGCGTCCTCTAGTGGCTCAAGAAGTCAAGACCCCAGATCTGTCGACTTAAGGTTTTGGGCATTAAAAGACGCATTTATTGTCCGATTTCGCCGAAATTTGTGAAATTTAGGCTGTTCGACATTTTTCTGAAACTTGGCCCAAATCGATCCAGTTTTGGATATAGGCTATGAACCGATTCGAACCATACTTGGCATAATTGTTGGAAGTGATACCAAAACACCATGCTCAAAATTTCAATCAAATCGGACTAAAATTGTGGCCTCGATTGGCTCAAGAAGTCAAGACCCAAGATCGGTTTATATGGCAGCTATATCAAAACATGGATCGATATGGCCTATTTGCAATCCCAACTGACCTACACATATAAGAAGTATTTGTGCAAAATTTCAAGCGGCTAGCTTTATTCCTTCGAAAAGTTTGCGTGCTTTCAACAGACAGACGGACGGACATGGCTAGATCGACATAAAATATCATGACGATCAAGAATATATATGCTTTATGGGGTCTGAGGGAGGCCACCGTAGCGCAGAGGTTAGCATTTGCCTGGGTTCAAATCCTGGCGAGACTATCAGAAAAAATTTTCAGCGGTGCCTTTCCCCTCTTAATGCTGGCAACATTAGTGGGGTAATATGCCATGTAAAACTTCTTTCCAAAGAGGTGTCGCACTGCGGCATGCCGTTCGGACTCGGCTATAAAAAGGAGGCCCCTTATCATTGAGCTTTTAATCTTCAATCGGACTGCACTCATTGATAGGTGAGAAATTTGCCCCTGTTCCTTAGTGGAATGTTCATGGACAAAATTTCCATTTGCATGGGGTCTGAGACGAATATTTCGAGGAGTTGCAATCAGAATAACGAAATTAATATACCCTCATCCTATGGTGGAGGGTATAAAAATAGCGGGGATCCCTTAGTGCCGCCCGATTCGAAAGGCGTGCTGCAGAGTGACACCACTGACTAAAGCAGTTTTACACGGCTGAATACCTCTCAAAAGCGAAAGCATTTGTGAAGCCAAAACTATCGCTGAAAGTTTTTTTCGATGTTGTCTTTGAGATTCCTATATAATATTTGAAAATTTCAAGAAAAACAGTCCTGCTATTTGAATTTTCGCATATATTTTCTTATCTGCCGATAGGTTTATTGACTTATTTTCTGCTAAAATCACTTCAACTAATAAGACTTTTTAAAGCTCTGCATTAAAGTTCTGTCATTTTATGCTTTGATTTCGGTTTTCTTTTTTTTTGGTTCTCAGGAATATAGCTTTCCCATCACCTTCCTATGGGATATTGTGCTAAATGACAGCCTCTGACTATACCTCTCCAAGTTAAACATACCTGCATAAAGTTTATTTGCTAGCATACTTGCATGTAACATCTTCGCCCGAATCACAACTTTAAAGTAAGGATAGCTCCTTTTGTCTATGCTGCGTCTTAGACATGGGGGAAATTGCATGTTGTAAAGTTTTTAGTGCACAAATTAAATTTGAGTTATTAAACTATCAATTCAATACACAATTAAGAAGTTCAAAGTTTCTTCGATAAACTTTCGTTTTGCGTTGCGTAAACTTTTTGACAAAAGTGCCAAAAACTTTTTTCAACATATTTCCTTCATCTTTTTAAGGGCCAACTACTACATTGAATACAGTATCTTTGTCACAAGAGACTTTTAAATGTGCCTCCCCCGCCCTCTGTCCCTGTCGCTGCCGCATTCGTCAGACTACCTTATATATCTCTTCTCATATCCGATGTCAGTTATTAACTTTGTGGTAGTGTTACAATAGAGAACTTTGTTGGCTGTTTGTGTGTGTGTGTGTGTGTGTATGTGGGAGGTAAGACTTTATGTAGCAAAGAAATAAATCATCACTAAAATGGAGAAATGATTTTTCCTCTCTCTCTTTTAACTGAGTTTTTGTCTATCCATTGATTGTGTATGTGTGGATTGAGAACCTTAACAGATGTCAGAACTGAGAGCATTTGAAAGAAATGAAATTAATAAATGATTATTGAGTGACAAACTTAATTTAATTATAGCTTAGAATTTTATAAATCAAATTTCAATTATTATTTATTTAATATTAAAATAATGTTGTGATAGGTAAATTTTCTTAAAATTTTTTGAATTGTTTCCTTTGTGTTTAAAATATTGGTCTTAAGTAGAAGATTGGAATTTTATCATCATTTCTTGGGATATTGTAAGGAAAATACCATTTTTCATAAAATGTATGGCTGGGTAAACAAATAAATATTCAAAAATGTCGAAATGGCAAAACATGCAGTTTTAATTTCACATACCTGTATGGTATATGGAGAAACTATTTTAGTTGAGTTAGTGGGCTTGGCTATAAAAAGATATATTGTCTACAAAAAAATCAAAGGATTCTTTGAACTTCAAACCAGCTTTGCGCTTACCTATCACCTTTTTTGTTGTGACAAACACTTTACTAAAAATTTTGACATCAGATTTGAACTTTGCAGCTAAATATTTGGCTTATACCTCACAAATATGGCAACTATTATTAAGGAAATAATCACCAATTAAATTTTCATCTGATATAGGGATATGATATCAGGCGTTCACCGTCATAGGCGGATATGCAAAACTCTGCACTACGGCGGCCTACATCACGTTGGGGGAACTCACCGTGGGAAAATGTTTTTCACAACTATTTACACTGATAGAAAAAAGATGCAAAATGATTCACCAATGTTGTCATTATCATACACAAACGCAGCACGATAGGCCCAGTGACCAGATTCAGAGGCAAAAAATCCATTTTTGGAGTAATCCACAGTAAGAAGTAAAAAGGCGTTAAGTTCGGCCTGGCCGAACTTTATATACCCACCACCTCGGGTATATATGTAAACCACCTTTCGTCATAACCCAGTGAAAAAATGCCCCCATAGCAGCTTTATCAAAATATGGTCTGGTGTGGACCAAATTCGACACGGATAGGTCAAATAAGTACAAGTCATTGTTCAATTTTGCAGTACAAAATATTGGTCTTTTTGGTAGCCATATCCAAATATAGACCGATCTGAACAATATACGACAGGAATGTCGAAAAGCCTAACATAAGATAATGTGTCAAATTTCAGCGAAATCGGATTTTTAATGTGTCAGGACTTTAAATCGAGAGATCGGTCTATATGACAGCTATATCCAAATCTGGACCGATCTGGTCCAAATTAAAGAGGGCTCAACTCACTGTCCCAAATTTTGGCGAAATCGGACAATAAATGCGCCTTTTATGGGTCCAAAACCATAAATCGAAAGATCGGTCTATATGGCACCCATATCCAAATCTGAACCGATCTGGACCAAATTGCAGAAAGTTGTTGAAGAGCTTAACGCAACTCACTGTCCCAAATTTCGGCGAAATCGGAGAAGAAATGCGCCTTTTATGGGCCCAAGACCTTAAATCGAGAGATCGGTCTATATGGCAGCTATATGCAAATCTGTATCGATCTGGGCCAAATTGAAGTGGGATGTCGACTGGCCTAACACAACGCACTGTCCCAAATTTCGGCAAAATCGGATAATAAATGCGCCTTTTATGGGCCCAAGACCTTAAATCGAGAGATCGGTCTATATGGCAGCTATATGCAAATCTGGACCGATCTGGGCCAAATGAAGTGGGATATCGACTGACCTAACACAACTCACTGTCCCAAATTTCTGCAAAATTTGGATAATAAATGTGGCTTTTATGAGCCTAAGACCCTAAATCGGCGGATCGGTCTATATGGGGATATGGGGATGGTCTATATCAAGATATGGTCCGATATGGCCCATCATCGAACTTAACCTGCTTATGGACAAAGAAAGGATCTGTACAAAGTTTCAGCTCAATGTCTGTATTTTTAAAGACTGTAGCGTGATTTTAACAGACAGACCGACGGACAGACGGTTGGATATGGCTAGATCGTCCTAGATTTTTACGCTGATCAAGAATATATATACTTTATAGGGTCGGAAATGGATATTTCGATGTATTGCAAACGGAATGACAAAATGAATATACCCCTATCCTTCGGTGGTGGGTATAAAAACGGTGTTTTACGCCTATAAGTTTGGGAAGCTCAATAACAAAAGATTGGACCTAGGTGGTAACTCTGTATTTAGAAATGATCTGCTAAAGTTCGGTAGTTGTTGTGTTTAATTGTTTGGGTTTTCAGACCAAATTTTGAAAAATTAAATTTGGGTGTAAAAAAAACCCAAATTGTCCCAAAAACACGAAATTGGTAATAAAATTTTGGGGTCAAATAGCCTGGGGGACGCCCCATCCTAAAACCCACTCGAACGGACATGTTTACCGATTGGGACAATATGGGTATCAAACAAAAGGTATTTAAGAGTCGAGTACGGATTTGGTGCACAAATTTCACCCTAAGTGTTCGGGAGAGTCCCCCACCCCCAAAAAAACCCCCCAACAGAACACTTTCACCGCTTTGGGCAATATGGGTATCAAATGAATGGTAGTTAAGAGTAGCGTACGAACTTGGTATACAAATATCAGTCAAAGTGTTCGAGGGGGTCTCTTCCACACAAAAAACAGGGCACTGGAAAATGAGTACACATCTGTTATAAGAATTTGTTTCGAGGTGTCTACAGGGCCTCCCCAACCCCAAAAACCCCCAAAACAGGCATGAATGTCCAACTTTACAAAATGGGTATCAAATGAAAGGTCTTTGGAAGTTGACTACGAATCTGGTATACACATTTGAGACAGAGACCGGGACCGGCCAACGGGATGGTATAGAAATTAAATGAAAGTTCTAACACAGTAGAGATCGAATGTAATAATGATATAAGGGTTCAAGTATCTGGGTCACGTACTATCGTTCAACAGGACATGTAGATTATGACAATAAAGGACTCAAATAATTTGTCTTTTGGATCTTAGCGTCGGGAGGACCGACCCTCTCCTCCCTGTAAAAGCAACACAAAACTGTTATAAAGGACAACCGAGAATATATGGTACTCGGATGAAAGGGCTTGTCCGAGGGAAATCCCCCTCCCCCAATACGCCCCAAAAAAATAATAAAAAATAATATATGAAGGCCGATCAGAATATAATAGGACCGCAATAAAAGGTCTTTGGTAGTACAGTACACTTTTTGAGTTCAATTGGGATAGGCACTGGAGGACCTGCGGATCTTTAGGAATGTGGTATCCCAAGTGGTAGCTTTTAAATATGATCTTGAATGTAAATACCCAATACAAAACAAATGTATTAGTGTGGATCTGAACGAGACCCTTAGCCCTGAATATCCTGATCGCCACCTTCAAAATGCGTCATATTATGGGGCTCAAACAAAATCGTTTTCTGCCATGATGCTGATAATATTTCAGGATATGTCCCCCCAAATTCCCTTCAAACCGGCCATGTTTGTTTACTATGGCAATAAGGCGCTCAAATAATGGGTATTTGATAGTAGTAAACGAATTTGATATACAATTTTGAGGCAAATTGTTTGGGACGTTCGGACTCGGCTATAAAAAGTAGGCCCTTATCATTGAGCTTAAACTTGAATCGGACAGGACTCATTGATATTTGAGAAGTTTGTCCTTGTTCCTAAATGGAATGTTCATGGGGGCAAATTTGCATTTGCATAGCAATTTGTAGTTCCAGTGTGGTTTTTGGGAGCGGAGTATGAATCTGATATCCACTTTCGGGGCAAAGAGTTTGGCTAGTCCAATCAACCACCAAATCCAAGAGAATGAAATTGATCTAACATCCAATCTTTAATGGGCGGACCCTCCCTTACCCTATTTTCAAAAACACCAGGTCTTGGAGATGGGTGGGGCGACTTAAGCGAAATTTAGTTTGTTTATAATAACAGCAATTTTTATCCTTATTTAGGGTGGGATATCTAGGGGGTCGCCCCACCACCAAAGCCCGCCAAATGGAAATATAGACCAATAATGACAATTTAGGTCATTATTGGTCTCAAATGAAAGGTATTTGAGACTGATATATATGAGGGTCCGCCTGACCCCCCAAAATACCCCCCTAATGAACATATTTACCAACCACAGCCATATAAGGCTCAAATGAAAGGTATTTGTGGAGTAGAGCACCAATATGATATCCACGTTGGGGCGAAAGATCTGAAAGGCCGTACCAGCACGCCCAAACAAGACTTCTTTCCTTAGATCGGGTCTCAGATAAAACAAGTAAAAGAGTGTTAAGTTCGGCCGGGCCGAATCATGGATACCCACCACCATGGATTCCGCTAAAAATTTACGCTGACTCATAAAGTCATAACGGGATATCGGCACTTAGGGGGGCCTTTATCACCATACTGTAAGTCATAAGATAGGCTTTTGGACCAAATCAGGTAAAAATGTGGGCTTATAAAGGCTAAAGAAGTCAAATCCGGGGATCGGTTTGTATGGGGCTATATCTGTTATTGACTGATTCGGATCGTACGTGGCACAATTCAAGTCTTTGTTCCAAATTTTACCCCAATTAGATGAAATTTGAGGCTTCTAAGGCCTCTTCAAAAGTCATATCGGGGGATCTGTTTATAGACCGATTCGAATCAAGCTTGGTATGGATGTTAAAAGTAATAACATGGATGTTGTAAGTCATAAGATAGGGTTTACCACCAAATTTCAGCCAAATCATATAAAAATTTAGGCTTCTAAGGGCTTAAGAAGTCAAATCCAGGGATCGGTTTATATGGGGCTATATCTGTTTATAGACCGATTCAGATCATACGTGGCATGGATGTTGCAAGTCATAAAGGTAATCTTGTCTACTTTCATGTATATAAGGATTCAAGTGCACGAAATTGCCCTAAATAGAGGGTTTACCACCAAATTTCAGCCAAATCATATAAAAATTTAGGCTTCTAAGGGCTTAAGAAGTCAAATCCAGGGATCGGTTTATATGGGGCTATATCTGTTTATAGACCGATTCAGATCATACGTGGCATGGATGTTGCAAGTCATAATGCGTCCGACCTCGTCCGCTATAATTTATATATAAGCAGAAAGGTAATCTTGTTTACTTTCATGTTTATAAGGATGCAAGTGCACGAAATTGCCCTAAATAGAGAAATTATGTCAATGTTTAGATAGAGCTTCCATATAAACCGATCTCAGAATAGATTTCTTGAGCCC
This sequence comes from Stomoxys calcitrans, assembly GCF_963082655.1. NCBI lineage: Eukaryota > Metazoa > Arthropoda > Insecta > Diptera > Muscidae > Stomoxys > Stomoxys calcitrans. The sequence goes on along the minus strand of NC_081554.1, from coordinate 63,036,061 downwards.
CTACAGGTCGCAATAATTATCCGAATTGCCTAACATTTTGCACACTAACTTTTCCGATGGCCGCCAACATCCAAGCCCGGTATGGTTCAAATGAATCCTTAACCTGACATAGCTCCCATATAAACCGATCTCCCTAATATACTTTTTGAGCACAGAGACGGTGTAAATCTTTTCCGATTTGGCTGAAATTTTGAACGTTAATTGTTTTTCAGCCGGATTACTGCTACGTTGACCTAATTTTGACTAGGTAGAACACATTCTATATCATCATCAGGAATTGATTTTGTGGTATAATCATGGATACTAGCAGCTGAGAAACGTGTGCTTTCCATATCTTCAGCACACTATCTGTATCAGATACCAGATTTCCTTTTTCTCTTTGCTAGATGATGTGCCTGTACCAAAGCCATCGGTTTGATGTTTAATTCTTTGGTGGAATTTTCGGACTTCATCCTAGCTTTTTTCGCTCATACTCACGTCTTTCCATTTCCCTCTTCTTCCTGAGGAAGTGACGTTTCTCCCCCTTTCTTTTCTCCCGATAACTCTCCTTCACCTGACGCGTTGCTATTGACCGTAAAGTTGCCCAGTACGCTGCATTCTTGGCTCCAGTAGCTTTTTGGCACTCCTGCTCGTACCATCGGTTCCTTGGGGAGGCTTTTGGTACCCAAGTGCGGATGTTGCCATCTTTCCATGAAATGGGCACTATGCTGCTATACGGGACACAGTATGCGGAGGTTCCCATCATCGGGTATACATTCTTCTAGACAAATTGCGTAGACGAGGTGATGCAGCGTGTCGCCTCCGGTCTTAAGCAGTTCAGCCGGCAACCCATCGGCTTCTGCTGCCTTATTATTATTTCAGCCGGGTTACTGATACGTGGACCTCGTTTTGACAAGGTGGTACTCATTCTATGCCATCATAAGGGATACTCTGTGGTTTACTCTTTATATACCAGCAGCTTGGAAAAGTGTTCTTTCCATATCCTCAGCACAATATCTATATCTGTTACCAGATTTCGGTCTATGTCTCTGCAGGAGGATGTGCCTGTAACAAATCCATCGGTTTGATGTTTACTTCTTTGGTAGAATCCTCAGCACAATATCTGTATCTGTTACCAGATTTCGGTCTATGTCTCTGCAGGAGGATGTGCCTGTAACAAATCCATCGGTTTGATGTTTACTTCTTTGGTAGAATTTTCGGACTTCATTCTGGCTCCTGAACATCTCGATTCGTTCACACTCACGTTCTTCCATTTCGTTCTTCGTTCTGCGGAAGAAACGTTTCTCCTCTCTCCTTTTCTCCCGATACCTCTCCTTTGCCTGCTGCATTGCAACTGACTTTAATGTTGCCCTGTACGCCGCATTCTTGGCTTCAATAGTTTTTTTGGCACTCGAAGTCGTAACATAGGTTCCTTGGGGGAGGCTTTTGGTACGCAGGTACGAAAGTTACGGCTCTTTCCATGAAGTGGGTAATGGTTTGCCATTGTTCTGCTATACTTTTGGGAAAGGGAGTGCTTTCTTCAAGCAATTGGGTCAGCCAAGTGGAGCATGTCGTTGCCACCTGTTGTGTTTGCAGCTTTCCGATGTCTAGCTTCCGTGCAGTGTCACATCGTACGTTTTTCGCTACACTAAGATGTGTGCGAACCTATGCTGCAACAAGGTAATGATCCGAATCGATATTCGCCCCTTGGATTGATCGTACATCTAACACGCTGGTTGAATGCTTTCCATCTATCACAATATGATCTTTTTGGTTTGGGTGACAGCCTTGTGGCCAAGTGAATCCTTCGAAGTTGTAATCTTGCACTGGTGACTAACATGTTCTTTGTCGCGGCGAAATCTATTAGCCTCAATCCATTGTCGGAAGTTTCTTTGTGTAGACTAAATTTACCAACTGTAGGGCCGAAGATATTTTCCTTTCTGATTTATCATGGGCGAAACAGCGGTCATATTCTCTTTCTAGGTGCTCGTAGATGCTTTTCTTAGTCTGTTCGTCCTTGTCTTCCGTCGGGGCATGTAAATAAGGCTAATGTTGAAGAATTTGGCCTTTATGCGGATTGTGTCTATCCTCTCATCCAGCGAAGTAAACCTGGAGACAAGGTGTTTCAGTCTCCGACTAACCACAAAAACACAGCCAAATTCATGCTTCGTTTCATGGCAGGGCGTCACCTCTCGATGTTGTTGTTGAGCCCTGAGCCCCAAGCCATCGCATTTTCTGTATGGCAGTAACGTCTGTCCTGTATTTCTCCAACACACTCGCTAGTGCATATACTGCACCCTCTCTATAAAGAGTGTAAACAATCCAGGTGCAGGTACACAAATCATGGTCCGTTAAACCTTTGCGGGGATCGTCAACATGTCGCATTTAAGTTCAGTACACAGCTACTCAGGTGACACCGCGGGCATGTTTGTGTCCACTTTTGAGATAAAGGAACAAAATAAGCTGAGATTTTTCCAAGTCAAAACCAATCAGAACCGTTGCGTGGTTTCCAACATCCCCAAGTCTCAGAGTTTTAATAAAATAGGATGACAAATATATCCATAGTGGTGGGTAGCCACCGTAGTGATAGGTTGGCATGTCCGCCTAAGACGCTATACTCCTGGGTTCGAATCCTCACGAGAACATCAGAAAATATTTTCAGCGGTGGTTATCCCCTCCCAATACTGACAACATTTGCGAGGAACTATGCCATTTGAAACAAGTAAAAGCGTGCTAAGTTCGGTCGGGCCGAATCTTATATGCCCTCCATCATAGATCGCATTTGTCGAGTTCTTTTCCCGGTATCTCTTTGGATATATATCAAGTTATGGTCCAATTCGGTCCACAATTGAACTGAATGTTGAAGATCATAGTAAAAGTCATTGTGTAAAATTTCAACCAATTCGAATAAAAATTGCGGCCCTTAGGGGATCAAGAAGTAAAATAGGGAGATCGGTTTGTATGGGAGCTGTATCAGGCTATAGACCGATTCAGACCATATTTGACACGTAAGTTGAAGGTCATAGGAGAAGCTGTTGTACCAAATTGGATAGTAATTGCGCCCTCTAAAGGTTCAAGAAGTCAAGATCGCAGATCGGTTTATATGGCAGCTGTATCAGATTATGGACCGATTCACACCATGTTTCACACAACAGTTGGAGGGCATAACATAACGTCTACAGCCAAGTTGGATAAGAATTGCGTTCTTTAGTGGCTAAAGAAGTCAAGATCCAAGATCGGTTGATATGGCGGCAATATCAGGTTATGGACCGATTTAAACCATACCTAGCACAGTTGTTGGAAATCATAACGAAACACGTCATGCAAACTTTCGGCCAAATAGGATAAGAATTTCGTCCTCTAGTGGCTCAAAAAGTCAAGACCCCAGATGGATTTATATGACAGCTATATCAAAACATGGGCCGACATGACCCATTTACAATCCAAACCGACCTATGGTAATAAGAAGTATTTGTGCAAAATTTCAAGCGGCTTTCTTTACTCCTTCGAAAGTTAGTGTGCTTTCGACAGACATACGGACGGACAGAGATACGGACGGACAGACATACGGACGGACAGACGTACGGACGGACAGACGTATGGACGGACAGACATACCTACGGACAGACATACGGACGGACAGACATACGAATGGACAGACGTACGGATGGATAGACATACGGACGGACAGACGTTCGGACGGACATGACTAGATTGACTTAAAATATCATGACGATCAAGAATACTTCTACTTTATGTGGTCTTAAATGAATATTTCAAGTTGCAAACGGAATGACGAAATTAGTAAACCCCCATCCTATGGTGGAGGGTATAAAAATGGTATGGCAGCCATGTTAAATTTCACCCCAAAGAGGTTGTCGCACTGCGGCACGCCATTCGAACTCGGCTATAAAAAGGAGACCCTCTATCATTGAGTTTAACACTTAAGTCGGACAGCACTCATTGATATGTGAGAAGTTTGCCTCGTGCAATGTTCCTCAATGGAATGTTCATTGCAAATTAGCAATTTTTGTGGTGGGCATCTAAATTTCAGCACGACCGAACTTAATGCGTTTTTAATTGATTGAATTGACTTTATGTCCAAGTGGAGGGCATATTGCTAATTTGAATTGTAACGGACGAGCTTCAATGTAGAGGATATATTGGGTTGCCCAGAAAGTAATTGCGGATTTTTTTAAAGGAAGTAAATGCATTTTTAATAAAACTTAGAATAATCAAATATACTTTTTTTACACTTTTTTTCTAAAGCAAGATAAAAGTAACAGCTGATAACTGACAGAAGAAAGAATGCAATTAGAGAGTCACAAGCTGTGAAAAAATTTGTCAACGCCGACTATATGAAAAATCCGCAATTACTTTTTGGGCAACCTAATATAAGATTTAGATTTGTGCAATTGTAGTTCATACTTACTAGATTTATACATACTAACATTCAATTAACATTCATTTATTTTCTTTTGCAGGTAAGCGACTCTTCAATAACAAAAAATTAGGATTTATAATGGGTGAGCTTATTAGTAAATTAGAAAAGCGTTAGATGTTATACCAGTAATTCTAAAGTTCGGTAACCATTTTTTCATTTCTGCGTGAAGTTGTCGAAAATTTTCTCTCGATAGTCATACTTTTGTTTTTTTGTTAAACAAAACAACTCGGACCTATGTTGGAAAAATGGGATCTATTGAAAACCTACTTCGCATATCTCAAAAAGCTGAAATGAAGCTACGACTTATATTTCATAGTCATATATCAAATAGTTCGCCTTGAGTTCTTGAGACAGAGCAAAACTAAATCTCAATTTTTCGTAAAACAAAAAAAGTGAATTTTTGGTGTGGAGAACGAAACTTTCCAAGAACGATGTATTTAACACAATCCCTCTGAACAAAAAGTTTTATACTTGCTGAAAGTTTTTCTAATTGAGTTTTATTAATTACTAGCTGACCCGCTCTGCTGCGCCTTCTTTGACTTCTTATGGAACAAAAGTTTCCCTGGAATATTTATTTTCGAAGATTTTTTAATAAAATGCCATGCTAACTTGACTAAGAGTTCAACAATTTATCTGAATCCCATATGATCTTTATTGGTCTGCGAATTCAAGTTTGGATGTAAGGTGTACTTCAATCTTAAAATACTTCATTTCAGCCCGATATTCCCATGATTTCTGATTTAGTGGTGTTTTCGGGGGAGAGGTGGTCCTCCAGATACTTGGCCCTGAAAAAATATCAGCATCGTGCTCTTCTCTCAAATGCCATTTATTTTAACCCCATATTGCCATTGGCTTAAGAGGACTTTACAGGATGAGGCGTCTCCCAAACACATGGCCCCAAAATAGGTTATCAAATTTGTTTTCTAATCTCAATTACCTTTTATTTGAGCCATATTGGCATGGTCGAAAATTGTTTTTCCTTTGGGGGTGTTTTAGGAAAGGGGTGATGCCCTTAATACATGGTCCTACATTTGGATATCAAATTCGTATTCTACTCCCAAATACCATTATTTGAGCCCCATATTGTGATGGTTAGTAAAAAATTGCTGTTTGTGGCGTATTTTGGGAAAGGGGTAGACCCCCAGAAAATTGGTCTCGAAAATGGTTATCAATTCTTGCTCTACCCCCCAATTCCTTTCATTTAAGCTCCACATTGACATGGTCGGTAAATATTCCCGATTTAGGAGTGTTTAGGGGATTGAGGTGGTCCCCCAAACACTAAGCCCTGAAAATATATCAGCAACGTGCTCTATTCTCATAGATCTATATATCATTTATTTGAACCCCATAATGCCATTGCCCTCAAAATTATATATCAAAATCGTTATCTAATCTCATTTAAACCCCTTATTGCAAAAGTCAGCAAATATGTCCGATTTGGGGTATTGGCCCTAAAAACTATGAATATTTAGTCCCACTCTTTTTAAGACCCAAATTGTCTTGGTGAGCAAATATGTCTTATTTGGGGGTTGTTATGGTGGTGGGACGTCCGCTAGACAGTTGGCTCCTAATGTTGATATCAGGTCTACTCCCACATACCTTTAATTTGAGCCCCATATTTCCATAGTCGGCAAACATGACCGGCTTGGGGGGTGTTTTGTGGATGGGCGGCCATTAAGTGAGTTGGCCTTGAAAATATATATCGGATTCGTGTCCCACTTTGCAATATTGCAATAATCAGCAAATATTTACTATTTGGGTGGTGTTGTGGGGGTGGGGTGGCCCCATAAACACTTTTCCCGAATATTGATATCAAATTCGTGCTTTGCTCCCAAAGACCTTTCATTTGAGCCCCATATGGCTATGGTCGTAAATTTGTCACCTTTGGGGGATGTTTTTGGTAAAAGGCGGCCTCCCAAACACTTGGTCCCATATTTGGATATCAGATTCGTATTCTACATTCAAATACCTTTTATTGAAGCCCCATATTGCCATGGTCAGTAAAGAAGTCCAGTTTGGTGGGTGTTTTGGGGAAGGGGTGGACCCCCAGAAATGTGGTCCCACATTTGGATATCAGATTCGAATTCTACTCGCAAATACCTTTCATTTGAGTCCCATATTGCCATGGTCGATAAATATGTCCGATTTAGGGGTGTTTTGGGGCTTGGGGTGGTCCCCCTAGCACTTGGTCCGACAATTGGATATAAGATATGTTTTCTTATCCTAAATACCTTTCATTTGAGTCCCATATTGACGTGATTGGCCTAAATATATGTTTGGTAGGTTTTAGGGTGGGGTGGCCCCCCTAGGTACTCTATCCAGAATTTGGATACCAAATTTTTATTTTTATTGTACTATATGAGAACACACAAAATTTCGCTTAAATCGCACCACCCATCTTCGAGATCTGGCGTTTCTGAAAATTATGGTAAGGGGAGGGTCCGCCCCCCCTTCAGATATAAAAAAATTTAGTACCCTATTTTCAGCACGGGGTCATTATGCACCATCTATGGAAATTTCAAGAAAATCGGTTCAGCCGTTTCTGAGTCTATAAGGAACACACAAACATACAAACAAACAAACAAACAAATCTACAAACAAACACAAATTGATTTTTATATATAAGATTCATATTTCGTCAGTCTATCGTTCAAATAGTTCCCTTGGAGTTTTTGAGACAGAGCAAAACTAAATCTCAATTTTTCGTAAAACAAAAAAAAGTGAATTTTTGGTGTGGAGAAGGAAATATTTCCGAGAGCGATGTATTGGGTTGCCCAAAAAGTAATTGCGGATTTTTTAAAAGAAAGTAAATGCATTTTTAATAAAACTTAGAATGAACTTTAATCAAATATACTTTTTTACACTTTTTTTCTAAAGCAAGCTAAAAGTAACAGCTGATAACTAACAGAAGAAAAAATGCAATTACAGAGTCACAAGCTGTGAAAAAATTGTCAACGCCGACTATATGAAAAATCCGCAATTACTTTTTGGGCAACCCAATATTTTACACAATCCCTCTGAACAAAAAGTTTTCTAGTTGCTGAAAGTTTTTCTTATTGAGTTTTTATTTAGTTAATATAATATAGTTTTTTCTAATTTTCACCCTCCTTCTGTTTATTTAAACAATTTTCATTTTTCATCTTTCATCTTTCAACTTCGATTGCCACTGCTAACTGAAGTGCATATTTCTTCTAACTGAATCATCTAATGTTCTTCTCTGTACGGGTCAGTGTTCATCACACAATGCATACTTATAGGCGCATCATGAAACCCCATTTAGTTCAGCAACTCTCCAAACATATTCCCTTGTTGTTGGTTCTATGACTTGTGTGCGTGCTACCTTCGAAATGTGTGATTTGGCGCACAGTGGTCATATGGCCTCCGTGGCGCAATTGGCTAGCGCGTTCGGCTGTTAACCGAAAGGTTGGTGGTTCGAGCCCACCCGGGGGCGTTACTTTTTTTTGGCGCATTTTATTTTTTTTGTTTTATTATTTTTTAGAGCTTGATAATAATTCTTAGCAATTTTGTATTGCAGAAATAAAAATGATACACTTTTCTTCTGAGCGAAGTTAAATGAAATATAAATTTTAAGATTTTTATACCATTTGAATGGCTTTTGTTTAGCGATAATTGTAAGCCACATTTAAAAAGCTTTTATTGTCGTTGGCCCGCGCATCGCCTCCGTGGCGCAATTGGCTAGCGCGTTCGGCTGTTAACCGAAAGGTTGGTGGTTCGAGCCCACCCGGGGGCGCAATCTATATTTTATGGTTACATAGACGAATTTTTGATTGAAATATTTGATTTTTTTTGTAATGTGAAAAAAATCTCTTTAATCAAGGCATACATGGCACAGATGTTAAGCTCATAACAGAAGCCCTTGTGCCGAATTTCAGCTAAATCGGATTAAAATTAAAGCTTCTAGGGGTTCACATAATCAAAACCTAAGATCGGCTTATTTAAGAGATATATCTTAATCTGAATCCATAGATAGTTGATATTTCTGTAATCGTGATTTTTTTAGATGGGAGCATTGGTCGCTACCAGCGAACCTCTAGGCCGGATTTTCTTGATGGTAAATCTTCTTAAAAACTGCGAGCGCCACCATTTATTTTGGCTCGTCCGCTGCCGACCCTATTGCATGGACCCATCGTGTTTGGTTTTCGTATCCGTGCAAGCGGGACACCCCCTGCTGGTGTCCCGCGGTCCCGTCACATCTGGCGAGCTTTCACCAAAGTATTTTTATACCCACCACCGAAGGATGGGGGTTTCATTTTGTCATGCCGTTTGCAACACATCGAAATATTCATGTCCGACCCTATAAAGTATATATTGGGTTGCCCAAAAAGTAATTGCGGATTTTTCATATAGTCGGCGTTGACAAATTTTTTCACAGCTTGTGACTCTGTAATTGCATTCTTTCTTCTGTCAGTTATCAGCTGTTACTTTTAGCTTGCTTTAGAAAAAAAGTGTAAAAAAAGGATATTTGATTAAAGTTCATTCTAAGTTTTATTAAAAATGCATTTACTTTCTTTTAAAAAATCCGCAATTACTTTTTGGGCAACCAAATATATTCTTGATCAGCGTTAAAAATCTAAGACGATTTAGCCATGTCCATCCACTTGTCTGTTGAAATCACGCTACAGTCTTTAAAAATTGAGATATTGAGCTGAAATTTTGCACAGTTTCCTTTTTTGTCCATAAGCAGGTTAAGTTCGAAGATAGACTTTATCGGACTATATCAAGATATAGCCCCAATATCGACCGATCCGCCGATTTAGGGTCTTAGGACCATAAAAAACCACATTTATTATCAGATTTCGCCAAAATTTGGGACAATGAGTTGTGGTAGGCCCTTCGACATCCTCCTTCAATTTGGCTCAGATCGGTCCAGATTTGGATATAGCTGCCATATAGACCGATGTTACGGTTTAAGGCCTTGGACCTATAAAAGGTGCATTTATTGCCAGATGTCGCCAAAATTTGGGACAGTGAATTGTGTTAGGGTCTTCGACTTTCATCTTCAATTTGGCCCAGATCGGTTCAGATTTGGATATAGCTGCCATATAGACCGATCTATCGATTTAATGTTTTGGGCCTCCAAAATACGCATTTATTCTCCGATTTCGCCGAAATTTGGGACAATGAGTTGTGCTAGGGCCTTCGACATCCTCCTTCAATTTGGCTCAAATCGGTCCAGATTTGGATATAGCTGCCATATAGACCGATTTTACGGTTTAAGGCCTTGGACCTATAAAAGGTGCATTTATTGTCCGATGTCGCCGAAATATAGGACAGTGAGTTGTGTTGTGCCCCTCGACATATTTCCGCAATTTGGACCAGATCGGCTCAGATTTGGATATAGCTACCATATAGACCGATGTTACGGTTTAAGGCCTTGGGCCTATAAAAGGTGCATTTATAGGACAGTGAGTTGTGTTGTGCCCCTCGACATATATCCGCAATTTGGACCATATATATATATATAGCTGCTAAACCGATCTCTCGATTTAAGGTCTTGGGCTCATAACAGGCGCATTTATTATCCAGGAACAGAATAAGAAAGACGCCTTCTAGTTCCTACCGTTGAACCATCTCGATCGCTTTAAAAAGCACAATAACTTGCGAATGTTGTGCCAAATCAGACAGGTTCTCACAGAAATGAGAACCTAAAGTGGAACTCCTTCTGTCCGCTTGTGCGGAACACATACAGAAGGTGTTCTATAGTCTCTTCTTCTTCGATGTCCTTACAGCTTCTGAAAAAATCGTTGCTGCCAACCTTCAGTCTGTCAGCATGTTTTCCGATTAGACAGAGACCTGCCATGACGGACACAATGACTGAGACTTCTGTTCTAGGCAATGACAGCAAAGCAGTCGACCTCTTCAAGTCTAGATTAGGCCACATAGTTTTGAAATGCTCACTGCCCCCTCTTTGTGACCATCTATCATTCGTTGTCCTTCGGGCCTGGTCCTGAAAACATGTCGCTAGAGGCATACCCATAGATTCTAGTATGCTCCTAGTCTCGCAAGCTCATCCGCTTTAAAATTCCCTGGGATATCTCTGTGGCCCGGCACCCAGAACAGGTGAATTTTGAACTGTTCAGCCATTCCGTTGAGAGATCTGCGACAGTCGAGGGCGGTTTTTGTGTTCAGAAATACCTTCTCCAGGGATTTAATGGCTGCCTGGCTGTCTGAGAAGATATTTATGCCAATAGTCGTAATGACATTATATCTTCGTCTTTCCACCACTTCCTTATTGCAATGATCTCTGTTTGATACACACTGCAGTGGTCGGGTAATCTTTTCGATATGACCAGTTTTAAATCTTTAGAGTAGAACCATCCGTATAGAAGTCTATGTAACTTCTGTTAACTGGGATATCGTAGTTCCAATCGGTTCTGTCAGGAATAGTGGTACAGTAATTTTTATCAAAAAGTGGCTCAGGTAGGGTGTAATCCACACTGCCTGGAACTATTCGGCTATTGTATCAAAGATAACACAGTGTCCGTAGCCGCCACATGGCCAATGAGAAAGCTGCATTAACCTCACGGCAGTTGACACAGTGACTTATGTAAGGCTTTTCGACATTCGTGTCGCATATTTTTATCTGCAAAATTGAACAATGACTTGTACTTATTAGACCCTCAATATCAGTGTCGAATTTGGTCCAAATCAGACCATATTTCGATATAGCTGCTATGAGGGCATAACTTATGAATTTCTCACCGGATTATGACGAAAAGGTGGCTTACATATATACCCGAGTTGGTGGGTATCCAAAGTTCGGACCGGCCGAACTTTACGCCTTTTTACTTTACTTTTTCAAAATGTTTGTCTAGTAAAAGGTACCGATTTCGGTTCGACTTGCTCTCACTCATTTTAAAATCTTTTAAAAAAATTTGGTTCCTGAAAATGTCTACCAAGTCTTGTGGATTTTTTGGTAACTTTGGAAAGGCAGTTGATTTTTATTGACAAATGCAGTGTCAATAAATACCAGAGGCGGTAAATTTCCCGCAGTTACTTTTTTTTTAGGTAGACGGTTTCACCACTTATCTTTTTATTGCATTTTTTAATTAATGCCATTCATTATTCCACTTCTAGAAGATACAATTAGCTTTTTTTTGTCTACGCCCACAATTTCGTTTCATTTTTCCCATGCAAACACGAGCTTCTCAACTACTGAACGTTTCATTTCTTTTACATTTATTCTGAAAAATTGATTTTAATGTACAACAACATTTGAGATTAAACAGAAGCACATCTCATGTACATATGTGATATGCTAACACCTTATAAATTCTCTTCTCATCACTAAGTAAATCTGTTAAATCAAATTATTTCGGCGATTAAACCCCATTAATAATGCAAACAAAAATTCTTTAGTATACCAGCAATGGCCGGGAGGTGCAGACTGGTATATGTGTGAGTTTGTCAAGAAATATAATTAATTGAATTCGTTTGACATCTGTTAAAGCTCAAAATAATATGGAGGTTAGTGGAGGCATTTCGTAGGAAAATGAATCTGTGGATAATACACACGACGTGTGTTACCCAGTAAACTTTATGACTAAAAATGCAAAAATGCCCATATCGGGGATCACTATAAAAAGCTACAATGAATGAAGTCAATGTTAGGTGGTGGTTTTACCTTCAATGATAAGGTTCATCTGTAAGGCTGCTTCGGTGGCTGTAAAGGTCCTTCTGATGGTAGGAGGCTTTAACGTTGTTCTCATCCAATAACCATGGGTGTGGGGAGGAGTGGTTTGTGGACTAAGAATTCCTGGATTTAAACTACTCTGGGGTAAGGGGAATGACGGACATAAAGTCGGTATTATTGCAAAGAGAAGTCCAAAGTTTTCCTCTTTAACAAATAAAAGCGTGCTAAGTTCCGCCGGGCCGAATCTTATATACCCTCCACCATGGATCGCATTTGTCGAGTTCTTTTCCCGGCATCTCTTCTTAGGCAAAAAAGGATATAAGAAAAGATTTGCTCTGCTATTAGAGCGATATCGAGATATGGTCCGGTTTGGACCACAATTAAATTATTGGGTTGCCCAAAAAGTAATTGCGGATTTTTAATAAGACTTAGAATGAACTTTAATCAAATATACTTTTTTTTACAATATTCTCCCAATATATGTTGTAGACCTGTGTAAAATGTCAGCCAATTCGAATAAGAATTGCGCCCTTTGGGGGCTCAAGAAGTAAAATAGAGAGATCGATTTATATGGGAGCTGTATCGGGCTATATACCGATTCAGACCATAATAAACACGTATGTTGATGGTCATGTGAGAATCCGTCGTACAAAATTTCAGGCAAATCGGATAATAATTGCGACCTCTAGAGGCTCAAGAAGTCAAAATCCCAGATCGGTTTATATGGCAGCTATATCAGGTTATGAACCGATTTGAACTTTATTTGACACAGTTGTTGAAAGTAAGAATGAAATACGTCATGAAAAATCTCAGCCAAATCGGATAGGAATTGCGCCCCCTAGAGGCTCAAGAAGTCAAGTCCCCAGATCTGTTTATATGACAGCTATATCAGGTTATTAACCGATTTTAACCATACTTGGCATTGTTGTTGGCTATCATAACAAAATACTTTGTGCAAAATTTCATTCAAATCGGATAAGAATTGCGCCCCCTAGAGGCTCAAGAAGTCAAGACCCAAGATCGGTTTATATGACAGCTATATCAGGTTATTAACCGATTTTAACCATACTTGGCATAGTTGTTGGCTATCATAACAAAATACTACGTGCAAAAATTCTTTCAAATCGGATAAGAATTGCGCCCTCTAGATGCTCAAAGAGTCAAGACCCAAGATCGGTTTATATGACAGCTATATCAGGTTATGGACCGATTTGAATCATACTTGCCACAGTTGTTGGATATCATAACAAAACACGTCGTGCAAAATTTCATTCCAATCGGATAGGAATTGCGTCCTCTAGAAGCTCAAGAAGTCAAGTCCCCAGATCTGTATATGACAGCTATATCAGGTTATTAACCGATTTTAACCATACTTGGCACAGTTGTTGGATATCATAACAAAATACTACGTGCAAAAATTCTTTCAAATCGGATAAGAATCGCGCCCTCTAGAGGCTCAAGAAGTCAAGACCCAAGATCGGTTTATATGACAGCTATATCACGTTATGGAGCGATTTGAATCATACTTGGCACAGTTGTTGTTGTTCCAATCGGATAAGAATTGCGCACTCTAGAGGCTCAAGAAGTCAAGTCCCAAGATCGGTTTATATGACAGCTATATCAGGTTATGGACCGATTTGAACCATACTGGGCACAGTTATTGGATATCATAACAAAACGCGTCGTGCAAAATTTCATTGCAATCGGATAAGAATTGCGCACTCTAGAGGCTCAAGAAGTGAAGACCCAAGATCGGTTTATATGGCAGCTATATCAGGTTATGGACCGATTCAAACCATACTTGACAAAGCTTTGGACATCATAACAAAACACTTCGTGCAAAATTTCATTCCAATCGGATAAGAATTGCGCACTCTAGAGGCTCAAGAAGTCAAGACCCAAGATCGGTTTATATGGCAGCTATATCAAAACATGTACCGATATGGCCCATTTACAAAACCAACCGACCTACACTAATAAGAAGTATTTGTGCAAAATTTCAAGTGGCTAGCTTTACTCCTTCGGAAGTTAGCGTGCTTTCGACAGATGGACGGACGGAGGGACAGATGGACGGACGGAGGGACAGACGAACGGACGGAGGGACAGACGAACGGACGGAGGGACAGACGGACGGACGGACGGACGGACGGACAGACGGACGGACATGGCTAGATCGACATAAAATGTCGCGACGATCAAGAATATATATACTTTATGGGGTCTCAGACGAATATTTCGAGTAGTTACAAACAGAATGACGAAATTAGTATACCCCCCATCCAATGGTGGAGGGTATAAAAAGACTCATTCTATTCTGACTTCCCTACAAATGGCACACGATTCAGAGATTCCGCCTTTAAGACTCAAGTTGCTGGTTGCATCCGCTTCTACAGAGCAAAGGAGCATCATTGTAGGAAGTGATGCTAATGCGCCATACCAAATATGGGGAAGTTCGGATATCAACAAAAAAGTTAGCTGCTTATCGAATATATAATAAGTTGCAATCTGACGATTTGGATTTAAGGGACTAGACCGACCTTTATTACCAGGAACAGGAAGGAGGTACTAGACATAACCTTTGTATCGAAGATTCACAGGTTCTGTGAAACTCGGTAAATTAGTTTCAGCCTTGCAGAAAATACTGCAGAGGTGGTCCTCGGCTAAACAGAATAAAGGTGTATTGGGATAAGTTTCGGCACAAATTCTGCACGACTTTCCCCTTTAGATCTGAAATGAAAAGTGAAATTGCGGAGAACATTGTCATAATGGTCGAACAGATCACGCATACCCTTAATGATTGCTTATGTCAGCATGTGCTAGCGCCAAAATCAAGGGTAAAACATCAACAGCCATGATTGATCCCAAAACTCTTGGTTAGATTAAAAAGAGGGTGCAGATATTAATCCGCCCCATGCCACTATAGTCATACACCTAAGCAGGTAATCGGCTTGTTGTGCACTCTAAAACTGGTAGGCCTAAAGAAGAGGTGCAGAAAACTCTTCAACAGAGTGAAAGCCACAAGGCTACCACACGACTGGGACGTCTATAAGGCTGAGCTAAGAAATTACAAATAACAGCAAAAAGGGTTAGAAGAAATCCTCTGTGGAATGCTGCAGCTCCGTGGAGAATACATCTAGACAATGTCTAGTTAGTAAAACCTAGAACTATTTGTTGATACACCTTTGCCGGGAAACTCTCCAACGGACAACGCACAATGGGATAGAATCGAAAAAAATTAGTAGTTTGGTTGAATGGGTTGCCCACCACAGGTGAGTTCATTCGGAGGCCAGTTTGACCCATTGTGGTACCCTAGAAAGAAAGGGAAGAGGAAGAAGATGTAAGATCTTGAAGTAGAGGTTAGGTTGAAAAGAGGGTGCAGATATTAAACTTCCCCATGCCAATATAGACATACACCTAAGTCAGTAATCGGCTTGTTGTGCTCTCTAAAAAACTAAAAATAACCTCGAAAAGAAAATCTAAGTTATGAATTCCGTGCAGCTTACAAAATCCCTAATTGTTTTCTATGCCATTCCCCTTTGTCGCTTCATGTATGATATTGTGTCTCCACCCAATTACCGGTATCTGTTGGATGCGAAAGTCGAGCAATGAAAAAGGAAATCCTAAGACGTCTCATCATATTCCCCGCATGCCCTACACATGCTATCACTGCCGCACCGATTTAACATAAGTGAGGACGTAGTCCTATGTGTCCCGTTATGATACCAATAGCTATACTGACCTCCTTCTTACTTCCTTTCAGTAATAGCCTCGTCTTCTCACGATCTGGATACCCCCATACGATTTTCGCCGTCCTAACGACCGTTTCCCTTTTCCACACGGTGTTGCATGCGCATTCATGGCCTACGTGCGTCGATCCGAAAGGCTTCGGAAGTTTATTGACGGCAGTCCTCCGGCCTTCACTGCCAAATCGTCTGCTCTTTCATTCCTCTTTACTCCGTTATGGCTCGGCAACCAAATGATGCGGATCGTGCCATCCTCAGAGCAGGCTTTAATTTCCTTCTTACATTCCAAGACTGTTCGTGATTTTACCGTCCTGGATGTTATCGCCCCTATGGCAATTTTACTGTCCATAAAGATGTTCATACTGGTCAGGCAATCGTAAACAGATCTCAGTCCCAGGGTTCTCAATGTAGACCCCCAGGCCCACTCTGTCCTCTGTCATGTAACATGATCTTCCAGATGGTAATACAAGGGTTCCGTCAAACCAATACTGTGCCGCTGGCAGCAGTGCCTCAAAGTGTCGTTTCAGCTATCCGATCGGAAACCTCTTCCATTCCTTCCAGGTTTTCTTTCGTCGACTCGATTATACGGACTAAAGGTATACACGAAAAAAAGAAAAACAGGAGGAATGGAGAACCAGAGGGGGGGGGGGGGGGGGTTAACGAACGCCCATCCCCAAGTAAGTACGGATGTACCTACGCCGGAGCTTATGACGAGTCTCATTCTCTTCAAGTACTGGAAAACGAATAGCGAATGCCCTCACCCCATTCCGCACTGGTGCCAGGTAGTCGGAGATCCTCCTCAGTCTACCCTCCGCAACCACAAAACCCAGAATCGAACTGTCGCCGCAACCATCCTCCTTCAGCATGCCGAGATCCCTCAGCCTAAGCGCGATCTTGGCGACGCAGTTCCGAATATAGGCCCTAATGTGTGGCTGGAGGCTACCATAGCGCAGAGGTAAATATGTCCGCCTATGACGCTGAACGCCTGGGTTTGATTCCTGGCAGGAACATCAGAAAAATTTGTGATGTACTTCGCCTTAGGAGGCCACTGTAGCGCCTGGGTTCGAATCCTGGCGAGACCATCAGAAAAAAATTTTCAGCGGTGGTTTTTTCCTCCTAATGCTGGCAACATTTGTGATGTACTTCGCCATTTAAAACTTCTCTCCAAAGAGGTGTCGCACTGTTCGGACTCGGCTATAAAAGAGAGGCCCCTTATCATTGAGCTTAAATTTGAATCGGACTGCACTCATTGTTCCTTAGTGGAATGTTCATGGGCAAATGGCATACATTTTACTAGTATGCTTTATGGCAGGATTATTAATGCAAACCTGGGAGATAGCGTGGTCAGAAGGCGAGTGACCAGAGGAATGCCCCAAGGGGTCGTGTTCTCGCTGATTCTATGGAACCTCGTGATTAATGAAATCCTGTTGGAGGCGAGTTATCTGTTCCAGAATTTTTCTATAGATAAACTTAGTAAACTCATATATGCTTCGCCATACCTATATTTGCTTCATTTTCTTTTAATTACCTTCTCAAAACTGTTTGTTGGATAACTAGCCAACAACAAATCACCAAATTTCGTTTTTCTTTATTTGCTCAAAATATAAGTTGTCGAGTGCAGCGACCACATATTACACAGCAAGTCTGTTGCAAATGTTCATCATTTTAATGAAAACGACTTCGTCACAGTTAATCGAAAAAGAATGAGATATTCTGCGACAATAATGGCACAACGCTCCCCCCAAAAGCAACAGCAAGTGATTTCTTTGAATTAAATGAGAAGAGATCTGGGAAAGAACTCATACTCATCCCCTTGCTTATAAGCATCGTTATTATCATTATCGTCTTCATCATCATCATCATCACCATTGTCCACTTCAAATGCACAGAAGGCAATTCGGTCTAAGAAGAAGTGAATAAATATAAGAAAATGTGGTGAGAAGAAATGGACTTGGAATAGACAAGTAGAGAAGAAAGGTATTGCACATTGGTAAAAACTCTAAAAAAAACAATATGGACAAATTTTCTGCAAATTAATAATCTGTCGGAATGTTTTATTCTGACAAATAGTTTTTAGGTTCTATCTATCTCCCATCTGAAGTAGTCCGCCCGTCACATACAAATTTTTTGCCTGATTTCGAAAAAATTTTGAACAGTGAGTTGGACTCTCGATGTATGAGATCGGAACACATTCAAATAAAGCTGCTATTGGGTTGCCCAAAAAGTAATTGCGGATTTTTAAAAGAAAGAATATATTAACTGGTCTTCCTTTTGTGTATGCACAATGCACACATTGTGAATTTTATCATACTACCATAGTCGTCATTCCGTTTGTGGCATCTGAAATAGGCGTCATGCGTTTAAGACCCCATAAAGTATATAATCATGACATTTTAAGTCGATCTGGCCATGTCCGTCCGTCTTAGGTTGGTTAGGATTGTAAATGGGCCATATCGGTCCATGTTTTGATATAGCTGCCATATAAACCAATCTTCGGAGGCCACCATAGCGCAGAGGTTAGCATGTCCGCCTATGACGCTGAACGCCTGGGTTCAAATTCTGGCGAAACCATCAGAAAAAAATTTTCAGCGGTGGTTTTCCCCTCCTCATGCTGGCAACATGAGGTGAGGTACTATGCCATGTAAAACTTCTTTCCAAAGAGGTGTCGCACTGCGGCATGCCGTTCGGACTCGGCTATAAAAAGGAGGCCCCTTATCATTGAGCTTAAACTTGAATCGGACTGCACTCATTGATATGTGGGGCAAACTGCCCCTGTTCCTTAGTGAAATGTTCATGGGCAAAATTTGCAATAAACCAATGTTCGGTCTTGACTTCTTGAGCTTCTAGAGGGCGCAATTCTTATCCGATTTGGCTGTAATGAAGTGTTTTGTTATGACTTCAAACAACTGTGCTAGGTAAGGTTTAAATCAGTCGAAAACCTAGTATAGCTGCCATATACACCGATCTCCAGATTAGAATTCGAGCTTCTAGAGTCTGCAAATCATTTCCGATTTGGCTGACATATTTCACAGATCGTTTTGGTGTGACTTTAAACAACTGTGTTAAGTATGGTCTAAATCAGTCCATATCCTGATATAGCTGGCATATAAACCGATCTCCCGATTATGCTTTTTAGCCTCTAGAGGGCGCAATTGTTATCTAATTAGGTGGAAATTTTGCCCATGTCGTTCAAGTATGATTTCCAAGAACTGTGCCAACTATGATCCAAATCAGTCTATAATCTGATATAGCTGCCTCATAAACCGATCTTCGGTCTTGACTTCTTAAGCCTCTAGAGGGCGCAATTCTTATCCAATTTGGATGAAATTTTTCATTTGTAATGTTCATACAACTGTGCCGAGTATGGTCTAACTCGGTTTATAATCTGATATTGCTGCCATATAAACCGGTTTCCCATCTTGACTTTCTAAGCTTCTTGAGGGCTCAATTTATGCTAGATTTGCCTGAAATTGTGGAGGTGGTGTTTTTCTATGACTCCTAACAGCCATGGCAAGTACGGTCCATATCGGCTAATAACTTCATATAGCTCATATATATTTAAAAAAGTCTGTCAAAGAACTTGACAAATGCGAACCATGGTGGATATTCCACGATAGCTTCGAGTTGGCGATTTTGTGTTTATGTGAAGTACCATTAATTTTCGGTACATAATGTATGTTTTGTCATCCTATGTTTCGTCACTACCCATCAATACTCAATTCGGGAGCTTCCCCATTTATTTCTTCATGATCTCCATATTCGTTGACTAAATTTTAGCTCAGACAGAAGACATCCTCCGCATGAGCGATTGATTTCGTTTGCAGATCACACATTTCCATAGAATCGACTAGAACTCGCCTTCTTGTAGAGCTGGCAAAATATCGATGACACTATCGATATTTTATTTCTTGTCTCAATATCGATTGATATATTTCCTATCGATATGTGAGCAAAGTTCAATTTATTGCAAATTAAACAAAAATAAGCGATCCAATACTGAATTAGGGATTTAAAAGTCGACTTTTGACTTATCGATTAATCGACTTTTGTGTAAAAAAGTATCAAAAGTCGAATAATCGGCTGTGAAGTCAAAAATTCGAAAAAAATCGAAAAAGATCGAAAAAAGTCCAACAGTCGGAGAAAAGACGAAATGGATTTAGTTTCAATTCGATTTTCGCCGCCGACTGCTTCGACTATTTTTTTAGTTATGGTTTCAATAGCTACAAATGGGATCTTTATAAGGAAAAAAGTGAGGAAAAGAATACGAATATGATATTATAACTTGGGTTCCAGTACCCAGGGGGCCGCTTCAACCCCAAAACTCCTTCAAATATCTCTCCAAATTGGCATATTAAACGATAATGCTATGTGGGACTCAAATGAAAGGTAGTTGAGAGTAGTTGGCGAATATGACATTAAAATTTTGTATCCAAGTATCTAGGTGGCACTTTACCTCCTAAAATCATCTCAAACCCGTAATTCACCCATCATGGCAATCTGGTATCCAATTTTGTGGCCAAGTGTTTGGGGGTCCCATAACAACCCCAAACGGTACATATATTTACCGAAAATTGCAACATGGGGCTCAAATTAATTGCGACCGTATGAGACTAATCGGGAGATCGTTTTATATGAAAGCCATTGGCTTAGTTTGGGCTTCCGGGCTAAGCAGCCCCTAAGGAAATCTCCTCGTATTACTGATTTCTAGTTCTACCACCTTTTCTTAGTATATGTCCAATTAATTCGGAAAATTTTAGGACTTATAAAGACATTATGCAAATTAAAGCCATATACGACAATAGTTGGATGCAATTTTTAACGGACATCTTTTCCTTCACAATCAGGTTTTTGATCGATTACAATAAAGTTCGGAGGAAAACAAGGTGGATTAATGAGGGTGGTCTCACGCGAGCAGCTGAAAACAGACGGTCAGTTTGACAGATTTAAAATGACAGTTCTATGTTTAACATTCTCAGCAAACTACCCCATTTTTTGCACATTCTCTTCGTTTGAGTTTCTCTTTCTCTTATTTAACTGGCACATGTACGCAAACGAGGGCAAGTTCCTTTGGTTGTGTTGAGAACAATGTCAAACTTGAAATGACATCTTCAAGACGAGATGAGACCACTTTAAATTATTTCCCCATGGGAGGAGAAATAAGCGGCATCATTTAACCAGAACGTAGATGACTCGTCTTAAAAATTGGTGAAAATTAGTTTTTTTGAAATATTTAACATTTATTGTTCCTTAATTTGTTCATTTATTCGCGTAAATTTTTATGGAAATAAAAGTCATATAAAACCAATTGACCGACACAAACAACAACCTGTTGAAATTATAAAACTGTTTGAGAGCAACTTAAAATGGGCACAAAAGAAAAAAATGTCATCAAAATACTGAAGCTGCTTCGTCATACTACCACTATTAGCAAAGACAAACACATTTTGAAGATTTTGAAAGACTGGGATCAGCCTATAAACAGTGTGTTGGCAAACAGTAGAAAATTCGGCTCTGGCCAAATTTCACCGCCGATGGACACGTTTCTGCATCCAGTAGCGACCACAATTTTCAAAAACAAATTTGAGGTATTTTTTAAAATTTTCAGTAACAGGCGAATATTTGCAATTTATGAATTTGAAAAAGTGTGGAGTGCCCCCCCCCCCCACCCCTCCCTTAAAAAAAACGAGGTTACGTCCCTGCCTGTACTACAGCAGTGGTGTAGGGTATAATGATTCTGAGTCGATTGGTATACTTATCAATGGGTCTAAGTTATAATACCCTGTACCACAGTGGTGGTGTAGGGTATAATTAATTTTCCGAAAGAAATTCCATGAAAATGAGGAATTAATTTTCAATTAAATAACAAGAAGCTGAAACACAGCAAATTGTTGCTACTTTTTTACTTCCATCCATCCATTACTTGTGTGAATGCAAAGCCATGGGTGGGAGTATTAGTCGTGAGAGTGTGAGAGGTGACTGGTATGTGCGAGAGAAAGAGTATGCAAAAAGAGATCACTAGTGTGGAGCAGGTGTGAGGTGGTGTGATACGTGTGGCCCGACATGGTGTTCTTTGGCATACAGGTCAGTCAGTAGCTTAAGCTGCGGTTATGGATAATGACGTCTACGGATTAATATATTGACGACGTTTAAATACAACTTTGGCAACGCACTTATTTAAGGAGTCAAAGTAACTAATTGTGTGGCACTATGCGGTTAATGAATGAAATAATTGGCGGAGAGTTAAAACAAATAAAGGAAAGAGGGTGCAGTATTTTCGTTTACATTATGTGATGGGTCCCATATGATTTAAGGTAAAAAATCCTTTATATCTTTTGTGTGTTTCTATATTCGTATAGACTTAGATTTACTTGCAATATTCGGATGGTTTAAAATGATCATGTGATGAGAATAGTGCAATTTATATGAAGAACCCCAACCGTCATGTAGCGCGATCTGGTAATATGGGGTCTCGAATGGAAGGCAGAACGAATCTGACATAAAACTATGAGTAAAATGGTCAATAAAATAACAAGAAGCAGATACACAGCAAATTGTTGCTACTTTTTTAGTTAAGCATCCGTTACTTGTGTGAATGCAAAGCCATGGGTGGGAGTATTAGTCGTGTGAGTGTGAGAGGTGACTGGTATGTGCCAGAGAAAGAGTATGCAAAAAGAGATCACTATTGTGGAACAGGTGTGAGGTGGTTTGATACGTGTGGCCCGACTTGGTGTTCTTTGGCATAGAGGTCAGTCAGTAGCTTAAGCTGCGGTTATGGATAACGACGTCTACGGTTTAATATATTGACGACGTTTAAATACAACTTTGGCAACGCACTTATTTAAACATTGAAGTAAACAATAAAAGGAGTCAAAGTAACTTATTGTGTGGCACTATGCACTTAATGAATGAAATAATTGCCGGAGAGTTAAAACAAGTAAAGGAAAGAGGGTGCAGTATTTTCGTTTACATTGTGTTTACATTGTGAGGTGGTGCGATACGTATGGCCCGACTTGGTGTTCTTTGGCATAGAAGTCAGTCAGTAGCTTAAGCTGCGGTTATGGATAATGACGTCTACGGTTTAATATATTGACGACGTTTAAATACAACTTTGGCAACGGACTTATTTAAGGAGTCAAAGTAACTAATTGTGTGGCACTATGCGGTTAATGAATGAAATAATTGGCGGAGAGTTAAAACAAATAAAGGAAAGAGGGTGCAGTATTTTCGTTTACATTATGTGATGGGTCCCATATGATTTAAGGTAAAAAATCCTTTATATCTTTTGTATGTTTCTTTATTCGTATAGACTTAGATTTACTTGCAATATTCGGATGGTTTAAAATGATCGTGTGATGAGAATAGTGCAATTTATATGAATAACCCAAACCGGGGTCTCGGTATGGGGTCTCGAATGGAAGGCAGAACTAATCTGACATAAAACTATGGGTCATGGTTGGGGGTCATACTTTTTAAACCACCTATCTTGACAGTAAAAGTTTTACAAGTACGGTACGAATCTTACTTTGAAATATGGATTCAACTTTCAAAGAGTTTTACCCCAAAAGGCACCAACGGACATATAGCCTTACTATGTCAATGTGAAGCTCAAATGAAAGGTATTTGAGAATACAGTAGGAACTTGACATGAACATTGTGGGCCAATAATCTCAAGAGCCTTCAAACCTGCTCGGAAGGACATGTTGCCGATTTAAAAAATCTGGGCCTATATGAAAGGGTTTTAGGAGTAGAATACGAACGTCACATTCTAACATCTATCAAGTGGCTGAGAGTCTGCCTTATACCTAAGTTGACACCTAACCCTATAATGACAATATGACATTCAAATAAAGGGTATATGGCAGTAGGGTCAACATCTTCTGTTCCGTCCACAAGTAAAAACACTTAACAGTAAGTATGGTAAGCACCTGAAATGGCTATTTATAGTCAAGTTTCTAGCTCTCGACACTCCTTCAATCTTCAGACAATAACAATATGGGGCATAAATTAAAGAAGAGGGGTACGAATATGAAAAAAAAGCTATCTGGGCTAAATGCCATATTCCATCAACCTATCGTCACTTGCAAGATGTGAATACCAACAATGTGGAGCATATTTCAAATTTGAAGCCAAGGTACACTCATGAGACCTAAAAATTTAGATTATAACTATAAGTAAATTTTTATTCTGTGTATTGAAAAGGGCACAGCGAAGCGTGCTTGGGTGGTCTAGTAGATTGTAAAATGCCCTCTGGAAATCCAAGAAATGAAATCAGATCAGCATGTTGATCCATTTTTAATTTCGTAGCATTTTTACCACTGTGCAATGAAAAACATAGGATGAAGGCAACAAAACCATATGGATGAGCGTCGTGCGCAGCACATGTTTCGATGGCTAAAAATCTTTTTGTAGAGGGGAAAAGTGGAGTGCACTGTCATAGCACGATGGTGGGTGGATTGATGGATGAATAAAAGGGGGGGCTAGTATGACGTAGGGGGCTTAGTTGCTGTTGTAGTTTTTATGGAAAGTGTCATAATTTCATTTGATTTTTGTGTGCGATTGGAAATTCTTGGGGTGTTTGTGAAAGCGTTTCATTTTTGGCGCGTCTTCTCAATTCGTGACTACAGCTAGTGCTGTAAACATGGGATGGTTGACACTAAGCGAATAATTGGCCACCGGTGGACGGACAAAAGATCGGAGACATTTTTGGGTGGACTACAAGATTTTTGATTTGTTTTGGTTTTCGCCACCATCATCATCATCATCATTGTCGTCGTTGTAGTCTTTGTCGCCTTCGTTGTCATCAGGTTTTTTGGAGAATGTTGTTGTTTGTGCCGCATCCGCCAGTCAGTTGCCAGATAGACGCGTAAGATTAAGGTGCTATAAATATTTCGTTAAAAATCATCAGCGATTTGCGTTGATGCGTGAGAACGTTGCGTTTTTTCGTGATTTCTTTTTTTTTTTTGCGGTAGAGAAAAATTCCTATAAACCGAGTTAAGAATAAGAAAAAAATGTTTCTTCCATATGATCAACTTGCTGGCTAGATGACCAGTGGCGCGAAAACGCACGGCGGTGTAAAGTAGGTGCCCCATATGATTAGCTGGTGCATTTAATGGCCAATGACACCGAGTAAAAATCTAGAAAATGCTTTGTTTCCCAAAAACAGAAAAAAAGAAAATCATAAAAAAAATCTTTCTAGTCTTTATTGTGTGATTTTTGTCTTTGTGGTAGGTGGTAATAAAAAAGAAATTACTGCATAACAAGTGCAAAATTCTCAGAGTGTTGTGGGTGCATTTCATGGCATTTCTTCTTCTACCATCTCCTTTATTCTACCCCTCGGGGAGCCTTTCGTTAAGGCTGCCATTTGTTGCAGTCAAAATAAAGCAGCAGCAAAGTGTGACTTTCGCGGTTCGTTACGAATTCCGAGTGTTTTTTTACGCATTCGTCATTTTGGGAATACGCATCCATTTCGGTTTGCTAGCGCGCCATCACAATCACCATCAACAGCTCCATGAATAGTAGAGGCAGCAGTAGCTGTAGCAACAACCACAGCAACAACAACAAACCTCTACATGATGGGGTTATAATGAAAAGTGTTTTTCTCCTCTTTTGGGATGGGGAAAATGAATTCCATGTCGCTTTTTCGGGTTGATAAAGGCAAATGTGCTAAATGGAAAAATTTTATCTAAAAATAACGAAAAAATTTAAGTGGGCTTCCATTATGAATGCAGCAGCATCAGAAGCAAGAATAAGGCACAAATCGTTAATAATTTTCTGTGAAATGTGTAAAAGAATAAATAAAATATTAGGAAATGTTTACCAATCATTATTTTTTTATTGCAAAATTTAATGTATATAAAAATATTTGGTGATAATTAAGAAAAAATTGGCTAACCCATTTGAAAGTGTAATGTTTATCAGTATCCCAAAAATTAAAGAAAATTTAAACGGTTTGTGGTTAAATTTATTAAGTTTTACAGTGCAACTACACAAAATATGTAAAAAATAAAAAAAATAATGAAAATTAAATAAAAAAAATACCAAAATTAAAAGAATTTGGTAATAAAAAGAGAATACAACACAAATCAAATCTGTTTCCTGTGAAACGTGTAAAACAACAAATAAGGCATAACAAAATCAAAACAAAAATGGCGCTTCAACACAATGATTGGCGAAAAACTTAAAAAAATTAACAAGTGAAAACGAGCTATGCTCGGCCAGGCCAAATTTTGAAAACCCCCAACCATGAATTCTGCTAAAAACATGCCAACTTTCTACCAAATCAGGCAAAAGTTTGAATTATAAACCGATTTAGACCATACTTTAAACGATTTTTGGGAGTTGCAATGAAACACCCATACAAAATATCCGCCCAACTGGATAACAATTGCAGCTTCCGGTGGCTCAAGAGGTCAAATCCGGAAATCGGTTTGTATGGGAGCTATATCAGATTATAGACCGATTCAGATCACACTTAGCACAGTTGTTAGGAGTAGTAACAGAAGACTATCTGCAAACTTGCAGCTCAATCAAACAACAATTGCGGCTATTAGGTGCTCAGGAAATCAAATCCCAAGATCGGTTTACATGGGAGTTATATCGGGTTATGGACCTATTTGGACTATACTTGTCACGATTGTTGGAAGTCGTAACAAAACACTACGTGCGAAATTTTAGCTCAATCGGACTACAATTGCAGCTTCTGGGGGCTCACGAAATCAAATCCTGAGATTGGTTAATATAGGCTACTAGCCGAACCTCTCTCCGCTGCGCATTCTTTTAATTTAAATGGAACAAATATATCCTTTAAATATTTATTTTTGGCAACTAAAGAGCTTTTAGTGAAATACCATGCATGGACAACGCTAGACCGCACACATCTTTGGTCACTCGCCAAAAACTGAGTGAGCTTGGCTGGGAACTTTTGATGCATCCACCATATAGCCCTGACCTTGCACCATCAGACTACCATTTATTTCGATCTTTACAGAACTCCTTAAATGGTAAAACTTCGGCAATGGTGAGGCTATAAAATCGCACTTGGTTCAGTTTTTTGCAGATAAAGGCCAGAAGTTCTATGAGCGTGGAATACTAAATTTGCCAGGAAGATGGCAAAAGGTTATCAAACAAAATAGTAATTATATATTTGATTAAAGTTCATTCTAAGTTTTATTAAAAATGCATTTACTTTCCTTTAAAAAATCCGCAATTACTTTTTGGGCAACCCAATATATCGCTTGGCTAACAGTTAAACAATTTAAATGCTTTTATCTGAATCCCTTTACTGATTTATGAATTCGCTCCACGGGTTTAGGGTCATTTGAGTTTGGATGTTAGATGTACTCCATTCTTAAGAGACTTTATTTGAATCCGATATTCTCATGGGGTGTATGGGAGTATGAAGGCTCAGAGCGTGGCGGTTGGTGGGTTTAGGGGATGGTGTGGACCCCCCGAAACGTGGTCCTGCAAGTGGGTATGAATTTCGTGAACTACTACCAAATACATTTTATTTGAGTCCCATGTTGCCTTAACCCTTAAATATGTATGTCCGATTTATGGGTGTTTTCGGGTGAGTTGGTCCCCAGACACTTGGCCCTGAAAAAAATATCCGCATCGTGCTCTTTTCTCAAATACTATTTATTTTAACCCCATATTGCCATTGGTTACAGGAAAGTATATGGGATGAGGCGTACCCCAATCACTTGGCCCCAAAAATTAGTTATCATATTTGTTTTCTAAACTCAAATACCTTTAATTTGGTGGGTAAATTTGTACCCTTGGAGAAGGTGCGGTGCCCCAAAATACATTGTCCCATATTTGGATATCAGATTCGTGTTCTTCTCCCAAATACCTTTACTTGAGCCCCATATTACGATGGTCAATAAATAATTGCTGTTTGTGGGGTGTTTTTGGGAAGGGGTGGACCTCCAGAAAATTTGTCCCCAAAATGCCCCACATTGACCTGGTCGGTAAATATGTCCGATTTAGGTTATTTTGGGGCTAAGTGTTTTAAGGACAACCCCATTAAAACACTTAGCCCTGAAAATAAATCAGCATCGCGCTCTACTCTCAATATCATTTATTTGATCCTCATATGGTTCAATGTCCAGTGGACTCAAAGTTGGATATCAAATTCGTTTTCTAATCTCAAATACCTTTCATTTAAACCCAAAAGTCAGCTAATATGTTTGATTAGGGGTATGGGCCCTAAAAACTATCAATATCAAGCTCCACTCTCTTTAAGATCCAATTTGTCATGGTGAGGAAATACGTCCTATTTGGGGGTTGTTATAGGGGTGGGACGTCCCCTAGACAGTTGGCCCCTAATGTTGATATCAGATTCGTGGTCTACCTTTCATTTGCGCTCCATATTTGCATAGTCGGCAAACATGTCCAGTCTGGGGGTTGTTCTGGGGGATGGGGCGGCCGTTCGGTGACTTTCTCTGAAAATATATATCAGCTCCGTACTCTACTCTAAAGTATAATTGGAGCCCCATATTGCAATGGTCAGCAAATATTTCCTAATTGGGTGGTGTTATGGGGTTGGTTGGGCCCATAGAAACTTTTTCCCGAATATTGATATAAGATTCGTGGGGTACTTCCAAAGACCTTTCATTTGAGCCCCATATTACTATGCTCGTAAATTTGTGCTCTTTAAGGGGATGTTTTTGGGACGGGGCGGCCCCCAAAACACTTGGTGCCACATTTTGATATCATATTCGTATTCTACACTAAAATACCTTCTATTTGAGCTCTATAATGCGATGATCAGTAAATAAGTCCTGTTTGGGGGTGTTTTTAGGGAGGGGCCGCCCGCAGAAACTTTGTCCCACATTTGGAAATCAGATTAGTTTTTTACTCGCAAATACCTTTCATTTGATTCCCATATTGCCATGGTCGTTAAAATTAGGGTAAGGGGGAGGATCCGCTTCCCCTTTAAATATAAACAAATGTAGTACCCTATTTTCACCACGAGATTATTATGCACCATCAATCAAGAGAATCGGTTCAACCGATTCTGAGTCTATAAGGAACACACAAACAAACAAACCTACTAACAAACACAAATTGATTTTTATATATAAGACTAGCCGAACCGGGCCCGCTCCGCTGCGCTTTCTTTAACTCTCTAATATCTTTTTAGGGTGGGGACATTTAGCCCTGAGCCTTGGCAACCCCCCACGCCAACTCACGCCGAGTCGGTGCATCCGCTATAGTGAGAATCCATAAACCAAACAGCCAACACAGAACGGAGTTCACCATCGGCGTGGCATTCCCAGAGACCATCCGTGATCCAAACCTAGCCAGCTCGTCAGCTGCTTCATTCCCAACCATCCCTTGATGGACCGGAATCCGGCACAATCTGGCAGCAGCTCCCCAACGTCTGGGACGCTTCTTCCACCTCCCGCCAAGCCTTGACCACACGATACCCGCAGCCAGAGTCTTCAAGCTGCCTGACTGTCCACATAAATTGTGACAGTCTGATCGCGCCGCCGCTCCTGCTCAGGATCACAAGGCACGGATGATCGCAATACCCTTTACCTCAAAGACACTGCACCCATTCAGAAGTCGTTGTGACTCCATAAATTCTAGGAGTTCGACAAATACCCCGGCCTTGGTGCCCCCACCATGTTTGGAAACAGCGGGCCTCCACAGCACAAATGAATGCCTGAAATCTACTAACTAAATTTCCCATGAACGTTCCATTAAATAGCAGGGGATACTTCTCTCATATCAATGACTGTGATCCAATTAAAATTCTAAGTTCAATAAAATGGGGTCTCTTATTTTATGCCGAGTCCAAACGGCGTGCCGCATAACGACACCATTTGGTAGAGAAGTTCTAACATGGTATTTAGAACACCTTACAAATCTAGCCAACATAAGCCGGAATGTTCACGTCGGGATTTGAACCCAAGCGTACGGCGTCTTAGGCGGTCATTCTAACCTCCCAGGTAGCCCCAGTAACTGGACCGCTGAAAAACCCTAGACTTCTCGTGAGGAGCGAACTAGCCATGTCCATCCGTCTGTCCGTCCGTCTGTCTGTCGAAAGCACGCTAACTTCCGAAGGAGTAAAGCTAGCCGCTTGAAAATTTGCACAAGTACTTCTTATTAGTGTAGGTCGGTTGGGATTGTAAATATATATATATCGGTCCACGTTTTGATATAGCTGCCACATAAACCGATCTGGGGTCTTGACTTCTTGGGTCTCTAGAGTGAGCAATTCTTATCCGATTGGGATGAAATTTTGCACGACGTGTTTTGTTATGATATCCAACAACTGTGCCAAGTATGGTTCAAATCGGTCCATAACCTGATATAGCTGCCATATAAACCGATCTTGGGTCTTGACTTCTTGAGCCTCTAGGGTTCGCAATTCTTATCCGATTGGAATGAAATTTTGCACGATGTGGTTTGTTATGATATCCAATAACTGTGCTAAGAATAGTTCAAATCGGTCCATAACCGGATATAGCTGCCATATAAACCGATCAGGGGTCTTGACATCTTGAGCCTCTACAGGGAGCAATTCCTATCCGATTTTGCTGAAATACTGCATGACGTGTTTTGTTATGACTTCCAACAACTGTATTAGGAATGGTTCAAATCAGTCCATAACCTGATATAGCTGTCATATAAACCGATCAGGGGTCTTGACTTCTTGAGCCACTAGAGGGCGCTGTAATTTTGCATGAGGTGTTTTGTTATGACTTTCAACAACTGTGCAAAGAATAGTTCAAATCGGTCCATAACCTGCTATAGCTGTCATATAATCCGGGGTCTTGACATATTGAGCCTCTACAGGGAGTTATTCCTGTCCGATTTGGCTGTTTTTTTTTTGTTATGACTTTCAACAACTGTGCTAAGAATAGTTCAAATCGGTCCATAACCTGATATAGCTGCCATATAAACCGATCTGGGGTCTTGACTTCTTGAGCCACTAGAGGCCGCAATTATTATCCGATTTGGCTAAAAATTTGCATGAAGTGTTTTGTTATGACTTTCAACAACTGTGCTAAGAATAGTTCAAATCGGTCCATAACCTGCTATAGCTGTCATATAAACCGATCTGGGGTCTTGACATATTGAGCCTTTAGGGGACGCAATTATTATTCGATTTGGCTGAAATATGGCATGACTTGTTTTGTTATGACTTTCAACAACTGTGCTAAGAAAAGTTCAAATCGGTCCATAACCTGATTCAGCTGCCATTTAAACCGATCTGGGGTCTTGACTTATTTAGCCACTAGAGGGAGCAATTTCTATCCGATTTAGCTGAAATTTAGCTTTTCTTATGACCTTTAACATACGTGTCGAAAATGTCATGAATCGGTTTATAGCCTAATGCAGCTCCCCTATAAACCGATCTCTCTATTTTACTTCTTCAGCCCCTAAAGTGTGCAATTCTTACTAGATTTGGCTGAAATTTTACTCAATGACTTCTACTATGGTCTCCAAAATTCCGTTCAATTATGGTCCAAAATGAACCATAACTTGATATTGTTCCAATAACATGGCAATTGTTTTCTTTTATTCTTTGTTTGCCTAAAAAGAGATACCGTGGCAAGAGCTCGACAAATGCGATCCATGGTATATAAGATTCGGCCCGGCCGAACTTAGCACGCTTTTAATTGTTTTTGACTCGGTCGAGTGCGGATACCCACCACCTCGGGAATATATGTAAACCACCTGTCGTCATAATCCGGTGACAAATGCATAATTTATACCCCCATAACAGCTTTGGACCAAATTCCACCCAGGTATTGAGAGGTCTAATAAGTGCAAGTCATTGTTTAATTTTGTAGCACAAAATATTGGTATTTTTGGTAGCCATATCCCAATATAGAACGATCTGAACCATATACGACACGGTATCAATATATACCATATACGACACAGTAACATAAGTCACTGTGTCAAATTTCAGCGAAATCGGATTATAGATGTGCATTTTATGGAGCCAAGACTTTAAATCGGGAGATCGGTCTATATGGCAGCTATACCCAAATCTGTACCGATCTGTGCCATATTGCAGAAAGATGTTGAGGGGCCTTATTAACTCACTGTCCCAAATTTCGGCGACATTGGACAATAAATGGGCCTTTTGTGGGCCCAAACCTTAAATCGACAGATCGGTCTCATGACATTTTAAATTGATGTATCCCTGTCCGTCCGTCTGTATGTCTGTGGAAGGCGCCCTAATTTCGGAGGAGTAAGGCTAGGTACTAGAAATTTTGCACAAATACTTCTTTTTAGTGGAGAGCGGTTGGGATGGTAGACGGGCCTATCGGTCATTGTTTTAATATATTGGGTTGCCCAAAAAGTAATTGCGGATTTTTTAAAAGAAAGTAAATGCATTTTTAATAAAACTTAGACTGAACTTCAATCAAATATACTTTTTTACACTATTTTTCTAAAGCAAGCTAAAAGTTACAGCTGATAACTGACAGAAGAAAGAATGCAATTACAGAGTCACAAGCTGTGAAAAAAATTGTCAACGCCGACTATATGAAAAATCCGCAATTACTTTTTGGGAAACCCAATGGCTGCCATATAAACCGATGTTGGATCTTGATTTCTTGAGCCTCTACAGGGCGCAATTCGTATCCGTTTTACTTGAAGAATTGCCAAACATGGTCTGAATTGGTCCGTATACTGATATAGCTCCCCTATAAATCGACCTTCGGATCGGATATAGCATCTAGAGGGCGTAGATCTTATCTGATTTAGGTGAAATCTTGCATGGTGACTGGTTTTATCATCTATAATATACGTCCAAATTTTCGTCTGAATCGACAATAACCTTATATATCTACCATACAAACTGGTTTCCCTATTATACATCTTGAACCACTAGATGGCGTAAGTAATTCTTATCCGATTTGTCTGAAATTTTGTACTTTCGCTGTTTATCTAAAAAATTAGCTGCACTCCGTGCAATTCTTATCCGTTTTACTTGAAAATTTGCCAAATATGGTCTGAATTGGTCCGTAACCTGATATAGCTCCCATATAAACCGACCTTCCGAGTTTACTTCTCAAGCATCTAGAGGGCGTAGTTTCTATCTGATTTAGGTGAAATTTTTCACGGTGACTGGTTTTATGATCTATAACATACGTCCCAATTTTCGTCTGAATCGACAATAACCTAATATATCTCCCATACAAACTGTTTTCCCGATTATACTTTTTCAGCCACTAGATGGCGTAAGTAATCCTAATCCGATTTGTCTGAAATTTAGCACTTTCGCTGTTTCTCTAAAAAAAATGAGCAGCACTCATAATATTTTAAAATTTTTTACAAAAAAATAATTTTTAATAACTGTGAATACTATAACAAGATTTGTGAAAGGAAAGAGAAATGTGTGAGTGTATATTGCATATTGTTAAAAAAATATAAATTGAAAATCTAAATGATATAAAGAAATGTTCAATAAAAAAATCACATATTTAAAAATCATCATACGTATCAGATTTTTTGTTTTCTGATTCTTCAAACTCAAACATCCGGTAACAATAAAAGTGTTCTCCCAAGCTCCGCTTCCAACAAATGCATTGCAAGCAGTATATGCATTGTGTATGCCAATAATAATAACGTTACGTATCAAAAATATTCTGACCTCGCTCTTCAAATGTCAATCATTGCAAAGTAAGAACAGCTATCTCACAGGGCAAATCGCCGCACCACAATTTAAGCGTGAATACATCAGACATGGACAACGTCACTAAGTCTACGCGTGTAAGTCCGAGCCTCTTGCTCTACCTCCTTCGTTGAGTGCCTGTGACACAGTGAGTGCCAACGTGAGATCGACCATCGTGCATCGCAGCGTTCGTCGTTGCCATCATCGCTATACGTCAATAGATTAATCACGGTAGTGTCACATCACTGATTGTGTTTAAATTGTGCATTACGTGTCTGGCAATTTGTCATTTTGGCGTTGTGTTTTTTTTTTGTTGTTGTTGTTGTTTCTGTTTTCTCAAGTATTTGAGTGTTGGGTCTAGACAAAGTTCAACATAAATTGAAATATACATACATCCATCCATCCATCCATCCGACCGATACGATTTAATATGAGCCATTGTTGTTGTATGGGTATTCTATTTGATATCCATTTAATGACTTGTTTTGGTTTTTTATGTTCGTGAGTGATTTACGATTAGAGAACATAACGCAGACCCCAAGACGTTGGTGTTCGCGTTTGGCCACTGTGCATAGCGGCTGGATGCTTTGAATATTGCTGTTAATTAAATTCGATAAATGTTTTCCAATCAAATAAAGTATAGGTAAGTGTCAAATAAACTATACCATATAAAAATTATTTGCATATGTATTTCCCTGTAATACTCTGGGAACGAATAAAAATTTGCAAAAATCGAAAAGATATTTCAGGTTTTTTATACCCACCACCGAAGTATGGGGTTATATTCATTTTGTCATTCCGTTTGCAAAACATCGAAATATCCATTTCCGACCCTATAAAGTAAAAATCTAAGATCAGCGTAAAAATCTAAGACGATCTAGACATGTCCGCCCGTCTCTTCGTCTCTCTGTTGAAATCGTGCTACAGTCTTTAAGAATGGAGATATTGAGCTGAAACTTTGCACAGGTTCTTTTTTTGTCCATAAGCAGGTTAAGTTCGAATATGGGCTATATCGGACTATATCTTGATATAGCCCCCATATAGACCGATACGCCGATTTAGGGTCTTAGGCCAATTAAAGCCACATTTATTATCCGATTTTGCTGAAATTTGGGAAAGTGAGTTGTCTTAGGCCCTTCGACACCTTTCTCCAATTTGGCCCTGATTGGTGCGGAATTGGATATAGCTGCCATATAGACTGATCCTCCGATTTAGGGTCTTAGGCCCATAAAAGCCACATTTATTATCCGATTTTGCTGAAACTTGGTACAGTGAGTTGTCTTAGGCCCTTCGATATCTTTTTCTAATTTCTCTGATCCTGATCGGATCAGAATTGGATATAGCTGCCATATAGACCGATCTCTCGATTTAAGGTTTAGGGCCCATAAAAGGCGCATTTATTATCCGATGTTGCCGAAATTTGGTACAGTGTGTTATGTTAAGCCCCTTGCCATACATCTGCAATATGGCGCAGATCGGTTCAGATTTGGATATAGCTGTCATATAGAGCGATCTCTCGGTTTTAGGTTTCGGTCCCATAAAAAGCGCTTTTATGGTTCGATGTTGCCGAAATTTGGGA
This sequence comes from Stomoxys calcitrans, assembly GCF_963082655.1. Lineage (NCBI taxonomy): Eukaryota > Metazoa > Arthropoda > Insecta > Diptera > Muscidae > Stomoxys > Stomoxys calcitrans. The sequence continues at coordinate 63,001,024 of NC_081554.1, read as the reverse complement.
CAGTGAGTTGTGTTAGGCCCTTCGACATCATTCTTCAATTTGACTCAGATCGGTCCAGATTTGGTTATAGCTGCCATATAGACCGATCTCTCGATTTAATGTTTTGGACCATAAAAGACGCATTTATTGTCCGATGTTGCCGAAATTTGGGACAGAGAGTTAAGTTAAGCCCCTCCACATATTTCTGCAATTTGGTCTAGATCGGTCAAGATTTGCATATAGCTGGCATATAGACCGATATCTCGATTTAAAGTCTTGGCCCATAAAAGGCGCATTTATAATCCGATTTAACTGAAATTTGACACAGTGACTTATGTTAGGCTTTTCGACATCAATGTTGTATATGGTTCGAATCGGTTTATTTTCAGATATAGCTACTAAACAGTCCAATATTTTGGTATGCACAATTGAACAATGACTTGTACTTATTAGTATTTGGTCCAAATCGGAACATATTGCGATATACAATAACTGCTACGGGACATAAGGTATGCAATTTTCACCGTATTTTGATGAAGGGTGGTTTACATATATATCCGAGGTGGTGGGTATTCAAAGTTCGGCCCGGCCGAACTTACCGTCTTTTTACTTGTTTGTTATTGGGAAGTCTTACAAAAGCCTGCCGATAATGGCAAATATACAGTTAGTAGTTAATTTTGCTGTAATAAGCATTGGTTCTGCAGTCATAGCAAAATGTTTGCATTTTCAGAACAGCAGCTTAACTGTTGAATAGTCTATTGTTTGCTGAAAAAGGCTACTGCATCATTTAAGATGAGGTTGTTGGAAGGGAAGAAAACTGAAATAAAATGAAAAAGAATCTGTTTATGCATAAGTTTTTATAAAATACTAGCCGAACCGGGCCTGCTCCGCTGCACCTTCTTTATCTCTTCAATGTCGTTTCAGGGTGGGAACACTTCGTCCTGAATGTGGATATCGAATTCGTGCCACTGCAGCCTATTTCCGCCCATAATGCTGAACGCCTGCGTTCGAATCCTAGCGAGATCATCGAAAATAATGTAAAGCGGTAGTTATACCCTCTTATTGCCGGCGAAATTTGCGAGGTACCACGCCATGCATGTTCATGTAAATTCTCTTCAATGAGGTATCGCACTGCAGCACGCCGTTCGGACTTGGCTATAAAAAAAGGTCCCTTATCATTGAGTTTTAACTTGAATCGGAAAGCACTCATTGTTGTGTGAGAAGTTTGGCCCAGCTCGATTCATGGGCAAAATTTTAGTCTACTCCCAAATGCCTTTCCTTTAAGTCCTATATTACCACTTTTGATATATTTCGTGGCTACCCAGACACTTGGCCCTTAAAGCTTCGTGATCCTCTTTCAAATACATTTTATATGAGCCCCGTATTAGCATGATCGGTAAATAAGTTCTGTTTGAGGATGTAGTGGACCTGAGGCTCTTTGTCCAAAAATGTGTATAAATTTCGAACTCTACTCCCAAATAGCTTTTATATAAGTCACATATTGGTTAATATGTCCGATTAGGAAGGTATGTTGGGGTGGGGGATACCCAAACTCATGGCTCTTCAATTGGATATCAAATTCGTGTTTTTCTCTCAAGCACCTTTGGTGAAGGCCTGTACTGTCGTGGTTGGTCTATATATCCATTTGCCGAAATGTGGGTGTCGCCCCCGAGGCACCCGTCCCCAACAATAGAAATCATGCTTTGTTTTAGGTGACTGTAAGAGTGCTAAAAAATTTCGAACGAATCAAACTCGTGCTCCATACGCTTTTACTTCTTTTAATCAAAACACATGACCGATAGGAAAGAACATAGGTTGAATGGGTTGCCCATCACAGATGAGTTCACTCGGAGACCAGTTTGGGTCATTATGATAGCCTAGAAAGAAAAATATGTGAATTATCCGACCTTGTTCAGAGGTTATACACGTATAAAAGAAACAGAAAGAATGGATAACCAGATTTTGGGGTTAAACATCTATCCCTCATGCCGGATCTTATAGCATCCACTGTCGGAACACTCCCGCCCTTCCAAATTTAAGAAGACCTTCCAGAGATATGTTCGCAAGATCGCCCAGATCATAGAAGAACCACCTCCCCACATGAACAGAGCAAGTGCTCGATAGTCTCAGCATCAAGACCAGGCGTTCTACAAAAGGTCGCTGAGCAATGTGACAGGGGTCAAAGGCACAATGACTTGTGCGGTATTTCCATGTGGACTATGGCACAGTGTACGGTTAGGACCCCTGTAAACGTGCTCAGTGACCTTCGTCCTCTCAGAGGCGAAAACTGACACGTTGTTAGTCGGAGCAGTCTTGTTCATCGAAGTTGAAGGCTTTTGCAGTCAATCAAACGTTGCAACAAGGTCTCATCGGGATGCCCTTGGCCAGAATCAGTGTCAGGCCAATGTGTGTGCTTTGCAAGCTTTAACAGCCTTGCTCCTCAAAAGACCATTTGAGAATTCCTCTTTACTTTTGTTTACCTTGAAACCACGTCGAACCTCGCTTGAATCGAAATGAGGCACAGGCATCAATCCGAATCGATAAGGGAAGCTAGCAAGCCTTGGTCGGTCAACGTAAAAAGCTTCTGTTTCACCAATGAGTTTCACTGATTCACTTGAATCATTCGCAGTTTTCAAAGATTCATCCATGATAAGTTCTTTAGCAGCTTTAGTAATAGCCACTCGTTGACTGTTGCCACGCTGCCCCTTCAAGCCTGGACTCATCCGTATATAGATCTGGGAAGGTTGGGTTGGGTTGCAAAAAGGTGACACCAAAATATCGTTCTGATGTTCGCTAACGCCATCGATTGACCTATTCTGACTGCTCCATCTTCTCTTTCCTTCGGCCGTAGGTGTGTACCGAATATCTTCTCCTCTACTCTTAGATGATCTTTCCTTTCTTTATATGACAAATTCAAGTCCTTTAGTCTGACTGGATTAAGTCCCTTTTGGGCTGGGCCAGGGCCTGGGCTGGGGCTGGGCCTGGTCTGGGCCTGGGCTGGGTTGGGCTAAAAATGTCTCTTATTACCTCAGTTTGTATTTGAATTATTTTGTTACATTCTCAAGAATTCACATCGGAGTAAAGGTATTTAAGGGCCCATATCAGAATATAGACAGAAGCTTTTGTGCCGAATTTTAGTAAAATCGGATTAAAATTAAGGCTTCTAGTGGCTCAAGAAGTCAAATCCGGCGATCAGTTTATATGGATTTATGGACTTATTTGGATCATACTCAACTTGAATGTTGAAAGTCCGAACAGAAGTCCTTGGGCCAAAATTTTCGCCATAACGAATAAAAATGAAGGCCTATAGGAGCTCATGAAGTCAAAACTTGGAATTGGATCAATCTCTGTACGGATGTTGGCAATTCAATCGAAAATCCTGGTGTCAAATTTCTGCCAAATCGGATGAAAATTGAGGCCACTAGGTGTTTAAGAAGTCAAACCTGGGGATATGAGGGCTATATGAGGGCTATATTGGAAATCAGAACAAAAGATTTTGTGTCAAATTTCGACCAACTCGGGCGAAAATTGAGGCCTCTAGGAACTCAAGAAGTCAAAAGTGGGGATCAGTATATATGGGGGCTATATTAGTTTATAGACCGATTCGGATCATACACCGCACGGACGTTGTAAGCCACGGACGTTGTATGTCAAATTTAGGGGAAGAAAAATCTGGGGGGATCGGTTTATATGGGGGCTATATTAGTTTATAGACCGATTCGGATCACACTCTGTATGAATGTTGGAAACCCAAACCGAAGTCCTTGTGTCAAATTTCACCCAAATCAATCTCTGTACGGATGTTGGCAGTTCAAACGAAAATCCACTAGGGGTTCAAGAAGTCAAATTTGGGGATCAGTATATATGAGGGCTATATCAGATCATACTCGGTACGGGTATTGGAAATCAGAACAAAAGACTTTGTGTCAAATTTCGACCAACTCGGGAGAAAATTGAGGCTTCTAGGAACTCAAGAAGTCAAAAGTGGGGATCAGTTTATATGGGGGCTATATTAGTTTATAGACCGATTCGGACCGTACTCAGCAGGGATCCTGGAAGCCCAAACGGAAGTCTTTAAGTCAATTTTCAGCCAAATCGGACGAAAATTGAGGCTTCTAGAGGTTAAGGACGAAAAACCGGGGGGATTGAATTATATGGGGCTATATTAGTTTATAGACCGATTCGGATCACACTCTGTATGAATGTTGGAAGCCCAAACCGAAGTCCTTGTGTCAAATTTTAACCCAAATCGGACGAAAATTTAGGCCTCTAAGGGTTCAAGAATTAAAATCTGGGGATTGGTTTATATGAGGGCTATATCAGATCATACTAGGCACGGATGTGGGAAATCAGAACAAAAGTCTGTGTCAAATTTCAGCTAAATCGGACTTAAATTAAGGCCTCTAGAGGCCAAGAAGTTAAACCTGGGGAATGGGTGATATGGGAGCTATATCAGTATATAGACCGATTGGAAGTCCAAACAAAATTTTTCGTGTCAAATTTCAGCCAAAGCTAGGGGCTCATGTATTCCAAACTGGGGATCGATTTATAGGGAAGCAATATAATTTTATAAACCGATTCCGGTCGTTCTCTCTACGGAGGTGGGAAGTCAAAAATTGGCTCAATTATACAAATGGGATAAAAATTGGGACTGCTGGGGGTTCAAGAAGTCAAAATTGGGGATCAGTTTAAATGAGGGCTACATACGTTTATAAACTGATTCGGATCATACTCGGCACGGATGTTGAAAATTGATAGTCTTTGTGTTCAATTTCAGCCAAATCTGACGACAATTGAGACCTCTAGGTGCTCAAGAAGTCGAAACTGGTAATCAGTATAGAGACGATTCGGATCATACTCCCCGCACGGATGTAGGAAATCAAAGTACAAGTTTTTGTGCCAAATTTCAGCACAATTGGTCGAAACTGGAGATCTCTTGGGGCTAAAGAACTCAAAACTGGGAATCAGTTTATATTGGAGCTATATCCATATCTGAACCGATTTGACCCATTTGCAATCCCCAACGACCTACACCAATAAAAAGTCGCTGTGTAAAATTTCCAGCGGATATCTTTATTCGTTCTACCGCTATCAAGATTTCCACAGGCGGACGGGCTGGATCGACTTAGAATCTCGGGACGAATATATACCCCTTATACCACTTGAAATTATGCGCACACACTTCTTATCATTTTAGGTCGATTGGGATTGTATATAGGCCATATTGGTTCATATTTTGATATAGCCTTCTTGAGCCTATAGAGGGCGCAATTCTTATTCGATTTTGCTGAAATTTTGCGCAACGACTTCTCTGACCTTCGGTATGCGTGCCAAATATGTTCTGAATCGGTGTATAATCTGATATAGCTTTCATATAAACCGATCTCCCGATATAACTTCTATGACTCCAACAACCTCTACTATGACTCCAACAACCAAATCGAATCGGTAGATAACCTGATCCATATCCGGCTCCAATAGCATGGCAATTTTTATTCATTATCATTTGTTTGCCTATGCGATCCAAGGTGGAGAGTATTTAAGATTCGGCCTGGCCGAACTTATCACGCCTTAACTTTTTTCTATTAAGAAATAAAGCCGGAAACTGCCAAGGGAAATATGTCTCTGAATGTCACTTTTAGGACACAATCAGCGGATATCATAATTTCTATTGCCTGTGCTGAACATATAGGTGCTAGGACGTTAACTCGAGTATTCAGCCCTGTATTGGCGTGCAATTCCTACTCCAGAGATCACCGCTGCGGTACAATTTACCTTATCGATTATTTCGGGTAGTGTACACTGCCCATAGCCTGATTTTTAAGGCAGTTGTTTGGCCGAATATCAATTGTGTGCTCTACCCACAGGTGAGACTCGGTCTAGAAACTGCCGGTAAAACCCAGAGGATTATCCTCAGCCTAAGCTCCAAGCTCATACTTATCGAATTGCTACAATGGAGGAGCAGTCCCTTTCTTTTACAATTCAGCTTTTGCTCAAGAATCACAGTCGGATACATGCCCTAAAGATAGAGCTACACTCCATGCAAGACAGGACTCATCATGACTACATTCTTCCGCCTTCTAGTGAATAGTACCATCTGCGTCTTTTGCCGAGTCCATTGGCCTTCATTTAGCCAGGTAGCTTCCTCAATGCCCAGATGACCTTCACTTGACATGTCAAGATCCAGAGTGCTCGGTGTCGTGAAAACGGAGTCTCCAAATTCCTATCGCTCGGTAGATACATAACCTGCAGATAGAGAGGCAGTTTTATTCCAGGCAAAACAGGACGCTTTATGACTCCATCCTTTCGCCTTCTAATGAATAGTACCATCTGCATCTTTCAGGGATTTATGTCGAGTTCATTGGCCTTCATTTAGCCTGATAGCTTTCTCAATGCCCAGATGACCTTCACTTGACATGTCAAGATCCAGCGTGCTCGGAGTCGTGGAAACGGAGTCTCCAATATATTTCCTATCGCCCGTAAGAAATGCATGACCTGCAGATAGAGCGGCAATTTTATTCCATGCAAGACAGGTCTCTTCATAACTGCATCCTTACGCCTTCTAGTGAATAATAATATCTGTGTCTTTCAGGAATTTATGCCTAGACCATTGGCCTCCATTTAGCCTGATAACTTCTTCAATACCCAGATGACCTTCACTTCACATGTCAAGTTCCAGCGTACTGGGTGTCGCGAAAACGAAGTCTCAAATTCCTATCACTCGGCAGATACATGACCTGCAGATGGAGCGGCAGCTTTATTCCATGCAAAACTGGACTATTCATGACTCCATCCTTCCGCCTTCTAGTGAATAGCTCCATCTACGCCTTTCAGATATTTATGTCTAGTCCATTGGCCTCCATTTAGCCTGATAGTTTCCTCAATGCCCAGTTGACCTTCACTTAACATGTCAAGTTCCAGCGTACTCGGTGTCGCGAAAACGAAGTCTCAAATTCCTATCACTCGGCAGATACATGACCTGCAGATGGAGCGGCAGCTTTATTCCATGCAACACTGGACTCTTCATGACTCCAATCTTTCACCTTCTAGTGAATAGTACCATCTGCGTCTTTTAGGGATTTATGCCGAGCCCATTGGCCTTCATTTGACCAAATAGCTTCCTCAATGAACAGGTGACCTTCACTTGACATCAAGTGATACAGCGTACTCGGTGTCGTGAAACGGAGTCTCCTAATTCCTATCGCTCGGTAGATACATGACCTGCAGATAGAGCGGCAGCTTTATTCCATGCAAGACTGGACTATTCATGACTCCAACATTTCGTTTTCTAGTGAATAGTACCATCTGCGTCTTTCCGGGATTTATGCCGTGTCCATTGGCCTTCATTTAGCCAGATACCTTCCTCAATGTCCAGATGACCTTCACTTGACATGTCAAGACCCACCGTGCTCGGTGTCGTGAAAACGGAGTCTCCAAACTCCTATCGCTCGGTAGCTTTCTGGTTGATTCAATAACCCTTTTGGTATGGAGGACTTACCATAGCGGTAGCCCGAAAGTTCTCGAACTGAGAGGACTTCCGCTTAGCGTGATAAATCGGTCCGAAAAGGGATTATAGTGGTCCCCAAATTATCCTTTGACAAAATCAGATCCTTAACCATGCCTGCAAGAACATTCTTATACATGACTCATCGTCTTCGTTCGCTAGAAGTCAAGACATGACATTTCAAAATCCAGCGTACTCGGTGTTATGAAAACGAAGTCTCCAAATTCCTATCGCTGGGTAGCTATTTGGTTGATTCATTAACCTTTTAGATATGGAGGACTTACCATGGTGGTAGCACGACAGTTCTCGAACAGAGAGGATTGCCGCTTAGTCCGATGAATGGATTCTGACATTAAGGAAAAGGGAATATAGTGATCTCCAAATTACCCCTTGACAATATCAGATCCTTAACCATGCCTTCAAGAACATTCTTATGACTTAGTCCAATACAAGACCCACCCTCTGTGTTCTCTAGAAGACGATTCTATTTTGCGGCTAGCTCACTGTTCAGTGTTTGTAGGCCATCTAGACCGACGGCAGCTTTATCGGGTTATGGCCGATGTATTATGAGACTAAAGAATCTGGTATTCTTTTTGAGGACTGCGGACAGGGTAGGATGTGGACCATTATGATTTGTTGAAAACGGACAGGCCGGGCAGTTTTTTAATGTTTCTCCTTTATGAAAATTCTTTCATGTTTTCATAATGAAAACCGGGCTGAGTTGGTAGCGTTCGCGGAGTGACAGTGCTGGGGTCGTAGGTTCGATACCCACCAGAGCTATATATGGGAGCTATACGAGTATCAGGTTACAGTTGTTGATGGTTAAACCAAAACACCTCATGCAAAATGCAGCCAAATCCGATACTAAGTGCGCCCTCTAGCGCGTCAAGAAATCAAGAATCAAGATCGGTTTACATGGGAGCTATATGTTATGGTTATATTTCGTTTTAGACCACAATTAGCACAGATTTGAGATCGTCTGCTATTCAGACGATGTTATAAAACTTCTAAAGGGTAAGGATCCGAACCGGCTATGCAGAAAGGCCGAAAGGCTCTTGCATATGGGACAGAGCTAGACCCAGAGGTATCAATGTTAACCAAGAGAAGACAAAAATATGCCTACTCACGAGGAAGACGAAGGTGGGTTCGATACCCACCAGAGGCCTTGTTCTGTCGCTGTTGTGATATCACTATGAACTTAAAATAGTCTAAGTGAGTCTGTAAAGGACTGCGACTCTTACCTAACCGAATCCTAAATGTCTTATGTCTCAATGAGCTTACATTTTGTGTACGAAATAAACGTTTGATTTTCTCGCAGTGTATAATTTTCCCCCTCCATGTTGTAATTTATTTATTGTGTCTAATGCACCAATTTGCATTAACCACAAATTGCTTGTTGATTCATTTCATTCAGTATTTCAATTTATGCGATAATTTAATTATACTTGAGATTTCTTTTTTTAACTGTTCGTCATGTATCTTTCATATGAAGGACAATGTCTTCAGGAAATCTCACACACACACACAAGCACACTTGCCTGAAGTCTGAAAAAAGGGAAATTGTACAGACATTAGCAAAAGTCAACTGTGGTCCTAGGACAAGGACATAAACGAGTCATGTACAAGTGTGAGTTGTACAGCAAGGACATTCGGTGAGTTGCAAAGCAAAAATAGCCCCAAAAGAACCACCGAAATGTGGTTAAAATGTTACAAAGTCGAAACACAATTTAGTGGTTTTTCCTAACCAACCACAATGACAAATAACACAATAACACTACAGAAAAACAGCAACAACAACAACAACGGCAATAACAGAGACGGCCAAGGCAATAACGACATTAAGAGCAGAACGTACATCACATGGCAACAGGGGAGCAAGCAACAACTCCTCAAAAAAAATATCCTTCCATTCATTTACATTGAATTTATAACATGTTGCGGAATACACAGAGACTTGTAGGCCAAATGGTGAGGCGAGAGGAGAGCCAGCACCCGTTTGTCGTTAAGAAACTGAAATAAAATAAAATTGGAAAAAAAAATTGCAAAAACCACAACAAGCACTAACCAACAATACCATAACACAATTGCAGTTTTCCAAAGAAAAGCGACCAGGAGAAGCGTTGCCATTGAAAATAGCCAATGTGTAAACTACAATGATGAATGTGAATACGCCAGAGCAAAAACACATTAAACTCGGTCTTTTCAAGAAATTTGGCCTTGTTCATAGGCAAAAGCCTGGAAGTGACAGATAAGGTTGGTGGGTTTTCAAGCCTTGAAGCCTCCATGGGTTCCAGGTGAGCCTTGAAATCCAACCAGCCAAATCTACTGCTTAGATATGGAGGATATCCGATAGGGCAAAAATATTTATAGTCCCGTTAGAACTAGAATTGCGGAACTCCGATCCAATTGCCAAATAAGGACTCTTACTGTACCATATAGGTATGGGAACACCAGATTGACCGAAAATTGGCATTGTCCTTTTAGGACTCAAACCGCCAGACTCTTTGCTTCCCAAAGACCTACATTTTAACCGTATTAGACTGAAATTTGGTATGTAAAGTACACCAAGTTTCCCTTCTCGACAACAGATATTATCTGGGATAAGTTGTGTTCAATTGATGTACCAAAGTATTTGCTCGAGTTTATGTAGAACAAATAAAATCGTGCTAAGGTCGGCCGGGTCGAATCTTATATACTCTCCAGGTTTGCCTGATATCTTTTTATAGGCAAACAAGGGGTAATGGATACGAATTGCTATGCTATTGGAGCTGTACCAAGTTATGAACCAATTGGGGCCATACTTGGTTTGGATATTGGACACCAAAGTGGAAGTCATTATACAAAATCGAGTAATAACTGCGCCCTCTAGAGGTTCAAGAAGTATAATCGCGAATTCGGTTTATATGGGAGCTATATAATGTTATGAATCGATTTTGACCATACCTAGCACATCTGTTGAAAGTTAAAACAAATCACTTCATGCAAAATTTCAGCCAAATTGGATAATAATTGCGCCCTCTAGCGGCTCAAGAAGTCAAAATCCGTAATGGGTTTATATGGAAGCTATATCAGGTTACAAACCTATTTCAACACAGTTGTTAAAAGTCATAACAAAACACTTCCTGCAAAATTTCAGCCAAATTGGATAATAATTGCGCACTCTAGCGGCTCAAGAAGTCAAGATCCGAGATCGGTTTATATGGGAGCTATACAAGGATCACTTCTTGGAAGCTAAAAAAATACAAAAATGCAAATTTTGCCCATGAACATTCCACTAAGGAACAGGGGCAAACTTCTCACATATCAATGAGTGCAGTCCGATTCAAGTTTAAACTCAATGATAAGGGGCCTCCTTTTTATAGACGAGTCCGAACGGCGAGCCGTAGTGCGAAAGAAGTTTTAGATGGCATAGTACCTGACAAATGTCGCCAGCCAAATGGTCTCGTCAGGATTCCAACCCAGGCGTGTAGCGTCATAGGCAGACATGCTTACCTCTGCGCTACGGTGGCCACCGCTAAAAAAATACACATCATGCAAAATTTCAGCCTAATCGTATGATAATTGCGCCCTCTAACGGCTCAAGAAGTCAAAATCCGATATCAATTTACTTGGGAGCTATATCAGGTTATGAACCAATTCAGACCATACTTAGTACAATTATTGAAAGTTAAAACAAAGAACTTCATTCAAAATTTCAGCCAAATCGTATGATAATTGCGCCCTCTAGCGGCAAAAGAAGTCAAGATCCGAAATCGATTTATATGGGAGCTATATCAGGCTACGAACCGATTTAGACCATATTTATCACAGTTGTTGATTGTTCAAACCAAAACACTACACGCAAAATTTCAGCAAAATCGGATGATAACTGCGCCATCTAGAAGCTCAAGAAATCAAGATCCGATATAGGTTTATATGGGAGCTATACGAGTATCAGGTTATAGTTGTTGACGGGCAAACCAAAACACTTCATGCAAAATGCAGCCAAATCCGATACTAAGTGCGCCCTCTAGCGGGTCAAGAAATCAAGATCCAATATGTTATGATTGTGAACCGTTTTAGACCATACTTAGCACAGATTTGAGTACGTCTGCTACGCAGACGATGTTCAAATAGTTCTAAGGAGTCAAGACCCGAACCAGCTATGCAGAAGTGCCGAAAGGTTCTTGCATATGGTATATGACTGGGCTAGACCCAGACGTCCCAATGTTAACCAAGGGAAGACAGAAATATGCCAACTCACGAGGAAGACGAATGTGGGCCAATTTAACGCACCACCTTTGCTCAATATGACGATTTCGATATCTGACAAGGTCAAATACTTACAGCCAAATCGAATACTAATTGCGCCCTCTAGCGGGTCGAGAAATTAGCATGAAGTGTGTTTTAAGATTCGAGATCAGTTTATATGGGAGCTATATATTATGGTTATGAACCGATTTAGACAATACATAGCACAGATTTTACCCCGTCTACTACGCAGACGCTGTTGAAGTATTGTACTTCTAAGGGGTCAGGACCCGTATCAGCTATTCAGAAAGGCCGAAAGTCTCTTGCATATGGCATATGACTGGGCTAGACCCAGAGGTCCCAATGTTAACCCAGAGAAGACTGAAATATACCTGTTCACGAGGAAGACGAAGGTGGGCCAATTTAACGCACCACGATTGCTCAGTAAGACGACTTCGATATCCGACAAGGTCAAATACTTAGGTGTGATCTTGGAAAGGAAACTGAATCGAAAGTGTCATATTCAGAAGCGTACTGAAAAGGCTGACAGATATTGGGCTCTATGTAGACGAGCCGTAGGTTCGAAATGGGGATTGAATCCGAGGATAGTCCACTGGCTCTACAGGAGCGTGATTAGACCAATACTTACATACGCCTAAATAGTCTCATGGAAGCAGCTCATACCATCACGGCATAATCGAGGCGACGATAAGAAACCTGGAAAGAATGCAGAAGGGCCGAAAAGCTCTTGCATATGGCATATGACTGGGCTAGACCCCGAGATCCCAATGTTAACCCGGAGAAGGCTGGGTTGGCTGGCTGCTCATGTTTCCTCAGAAAGACGACTTCGATGTCTGATAAGGTCAAGTAATTAGGTGTGCTCTTGGATAGGAAACTGATTTGGAAGTGTCACATTCAGGAGAGTTCTGAAAAGGCTCACAGATGTTGGACACTATATAGACGGGCCGTCGGCTCGAAATGGGGCCTGAATACGAGGACAGTTCACTGGCTCTGCATAAGCGAGATTAAACCAATACTTAGTTATGCCTCAGTATTGACCAATACTTACATTTGCTGGACTGCTATGATGAAAAAGTGCAACATAAGAACCAAACAAAAGGTTCAGAGAACATGTTGTCTTGGCGTAGGCGGAGTGATGAGGACCACGCCCACTAGGGCACTACAGACTATTCTAGATATCCGACCCATTGGCAAGTAGATTAAGTGTGAGGCAGCCACTGTGGGTATGAGACTTAAGACGATGGGAGAATGGATTGAGAATAGGAGCAGCTCATAACATCACGGTATAATCGAGGCGACGATAGAAAACCTGGAAGGAATGGAAGAGGTTTCCTATTGGATGAACCTTTCCCATAAGATGAACCTTGAGGTCGAGTGCGAGGCACTGCTGCCATCGGCACAGTCTTGGAATGACGGAACCCTAGTATTGCCATCTGGAAGATCATGTTACACGGATGGATCAAAGCTAGAGGACAGAGTAGGCCTGAGGTCTGCATTGAGAACCCAATGACTGAGATCTGTTTTAGACTGCTTGACCATAATACGATCCTGCAGGCGGAGATCCGGGCGATCAAGGGAAGCGTGAGGTGGTGTGGTACTAACGTGATGACGTCGAGTGTGAACATCTTTACGGCAAGTAATATCGCCATAAGGGCAATAACAAGCAGGACGGTAAGGTCACGAACTGTCTTGCAGTGCAAGAAGGAGATTAACGCCTTCTCTGAGGATAACAATATCCGCATCGTTTGGGTGCCGGGCCATAACAGAGTAAGGGGAAATGGCGGTGAAAGCCAGAGGACTGCCGTCAATAAACTTGGTTAACCCGAAGCATTTCGAGGCGACACAGTCCGAGTTAAGGGAGTGGGCGACGAATGCGCATGCAACCCTGTGTAACAGCGAATAGGAAGGTAGGACGGCGAAAATCCTATGGGGGATCCAGATCGTGACGAGGCTATTACTGAAAGGAATTAAGAAGGAGGTCAGTATAGCTATTGTTATCATTATGGGACACATAGGATTACGAGCTCACTTTTTTTGTATTAAGAGCTCACAACAAGCCGATTACTGACTAAGGTGTATGTCCATAGTGGCATGGGACGGATTTATATCTACACCCTCTTTTCGACCTAACCTAACACAATTGTCAAACACTTGGTGCAAAATTTCAGGCAAATCGGATAAGAATTGCGCCCTCTAGTGGCTCAAGAAGTGAATATCCTGGATTGGTTTATTTGGAAGCTATATTAAAACACGGACCGATTTAGTCCATTTACAATCCCAATTGACTCAGACTATTTGGAAGTATTCGTGCAATATTTCAAGCGCCTTGCTTTATTCCATCAAAAGTTTGCGTACTTTCGACAGACGGAAAGACGAACGGACAAGTCTAAATCGACTTTGAATGTCAAGGCGATCAAGAATATACATATACTTTGTTGGTTCTCAGATCAATATTTCGATTACAAACGGAATGACGAAATTAGTATGTCCCCCATTCTATGGTGGAGGGTACGAAAACATGAATTTAAACAAAGGTGTTAATAAAGGATATAAGCAAATCTATACGAGCTTATTGAAAAACCATTTAGATAGGCCGGGATGTACTTTGGATAGATTAACCACTTCTCATTATAATCCGGTTATAAATGCATCATTTAGGAATCCATAGCAGCTAAATCGAAGTATTTTTGGATTTGGAGCCAACACGGCACGGACTTCTGGTGGTCTAATAAATATATTTCACTGTTCAAAATGATAAAACAAAATATTGGTCTTAATGACAGCTATATTCAAATATAGGCCGATCTCAACCACATATGGCAAGGGTGTTAAAAAGCCTAACAAAGGTCAATGTGCCAAATTTCAACGTAATTGGAGAGTACACTCTGCTTATATGGACCCAAGGTCTAAAATCGATAGATGGGTATATATGGCAGCTATATCCAAATATAAACAGATTGGAAACATATTGAACACGGATATCGAAAAGACTTTGATAGGTCACTGTGCCAAATTTCAGCGAAATCGGATGAAAAATTCGACTTTTATGAGACTTTAAGACCTCAAATCGGGAGATCGGTTTATGTGGCAACTATACCCCAATATGGAAAGATCTAGCCCATAATGAACACAGATATCGAAGAGGCTAACAAAGCTCACTGTGCCAATTTTAAGCGAAATCGGGTAATGAGTGCGCCTCTTTTGGGGCAAAAATCTAAAATTGGGAGATCGGTACATATGGCAGTTATACCCAAACATAGACCGATCTGAACCATATATAGGTGAATGTGCCAAATTTTAGCGAAATCGGATAATGAATGCGCCCAAGTCCTTAAATCGGAAGACCGGTCTATATGGCAGCTAAATCGAAATATAGCCCGATCTTGACCATTTTCTGATAGTCCTGCCACGATTCGAATCCAGGCGTCATAGGCGGACATGCTAACCTCTGCGCTACGGTGGCCGACTTATGAGGGCCTATATCACCATATTGACCGATTCAGATAGAACTTGGCACAGATGTTGAATGTCATAGGATTTGATCTTTGACCTAATTTCAACCAAATAAGGTGCAAATTTTGGCTTGAGCCCTCAAGAAGTCAATTCCGGGTATCACATTAGATGAGCGCTATGTCTGTTTTTAGACCTATTTGGATCTTACTCGGCATGGCAAATAAGATGAAAACACAGTCTTCTAAGGGCTCAAAAAGTCATATCCGGGGACCGGTTCTTATGGGGGCTATATCTGTTTATTTACCGATTTAGATCGAGCGTGGATGTTTGAAGTTATAATTCAAGTCTTTGTTCCAAACTTCAGACAAATCGTTTGAAATTTGAGCCATCTTGGGCTCAAGAAGTCAAATCGGGGATCGCTCGTATGCGTAAAGCTAAAAGCATGAACATGCACAGATACTTCTTATTGATGTAGGTCGTTGGGAATGCAAATTGGCCATATCGGTTCTGATTTCGATATAGCCTGCATTTATCCAAATTTAGATTTTTATGTCAATCAAGATTATATAAGCTTTAAAGGGTCGGAAATGGGTATTTCGATATGTTGCACACAGAATGACAAAATTAATATGCCCCATCCTTTGGTGATGGCTATATTAAATTTGTTCAGGTATTCTTCCAGTATGTAAGGTTAGGTTTGAGTGGCAGTCTGCCATCAGACTCACTTAGACGTTTTCGTCTATTGTGACACCACAGTAACAGAAGAAGGAATATGCCTTCTAGTTCATACCGTTGAACCATCCAGATCGCTATAAAATGCTAAATCAGGCAAGTTCTCAAAGAAATGTAAACCTAAAGTGGAACTCATTCTGACACCAGTGTGGGACACACACACATAATGTGTTCTATAGGCTCTTCTTCTTCGATGTCCTCACAGCTTCTGCAAAAGTCGTTGCTGACTATCTCCAGTCTGTCAGCATGTTTTCCAATTAGACATTGATCTGCCATGACGGGCACAATGACTTCAATGTCTGTTCTAGCCAATGACAGCAAAGTGGTAGACCACTTTGAGTTTACATTAGGCCACATAATTTTAGAATGCTCACAGCCTCCTCTTTGTGGCCATCAACCATTCGTTGTCCTTCGGACCTGGTGCTGAAAACTTATCTTACATGTCGCTAGAGGCATATCCACAGATTCCAGTTTCCCTGGAATGTGTAAGGTAGTTCGATCCTCGCAAGCTCGCCCGCTTTACAATTCCCTGGGATATCTGTGTGGCCCGGCACCCCAGATGAATTTTGAACTGTTCAACCATCACGTTGAGAGATCTGCGACAGTCGAGGGTGGTTTTTGTGTTCACAAATACGTTCTCCAGGCATTTAATGGCTGCCATTAAATACCTTTTCCTTAAGGCTGAAACTAATACAACAATGATCAAAGAAGCTGGGGTCATCCAACACTTCCCAGTCGCATATCCTCGCGCTTATATCTTCTTGTGCAAAGGTAATATCTAGTACCTCCTGTTCGGAGTAAAAAGATCGATTTATCCCCTTTATTACAAATCGCCAGATTGCAACTCACAATATATTCGATAAGCAGCTCACCCCTTTCGTTGACATTAGAAATTCCCCATATATGGAGTTGTTAGTTCACTAACCATTCCTCCACACTCCCATGGTTCCTGGATGAGAACCACGCCAAATCTCCCTGCCATCAGGAGGACCTTAAGTGCCGCCATAGCGGCCTTAACAATGATCAAGATTTATCTGTAGAAAACAGACCATAGTCAGGATTCAGAATTTCCACGACTTTTGTGTTAGACGCGTCCCCTGATTCCGTCAGGAGTTCATCCTCACAAGATTCCTTAGATCTTGTCATGATGCGCTTCCGTATGCATCCAGGGGCAGGTAAAAAAGCAGTGGAACCACTCTTCCTCAGGACACTGGACACTTGCGGTGTGGATGATTCCTGCTTAGATGCTTCACTAGCAGCTGATGCCGAAGTACTTTTTTGAGTTCCGTCCTTTCCCGCTGGTGCACACATTGAGCCCAATCCAATCGTATGATCCACCCAGACAGGGCTTATCGGGTCCCGTTTCGATGCCTTCCCCTCCTGTCTCGATTGTGGCAGGGGGATTCTAAGTCTCCTGTAATCCCTCTGACTTTTGCGATGTGGTCGGTAGTTCCTCAGGCAAGTGTTCAGCAATAATTGCTAAGTCGTCTCCTGATTCCCTAATCCCCACACTTCTATAGACTTTCAGTTGCAACTTGTTGAATCCGTCGAACACAACTCCTTCAGACTTGTTGAGTTGTGCGAGACAGCCGGAGTTTAGTATGAATACTGCATGTCCCCGGAGGAGGCCACCGTAGCGCAGAGGTTAGCATGTCCGCCTATGACGCTGAATGCCTGGGTTCGAATCTGGCGAGACCATCAGAAAAAAATTTTTCTGCGGTGGGTTTCCCCTCCTAATGCTGGCAACATTTGTGAGGTACTATGCTATGTAAAACTTCTCTCCAAAGAGGTGTCGCACTGCGGCACGCCGTTCGGACTCGGCTATAAAAAGGAGGCCCCTTATCATTGAGCTTAAACTTGAATCGGACTGCACTCATTGATATGTGAGAAGTTTGCCCCTGTTCCTTAGTGGAATGTTCATGGGCAAAATTTGCATTTACATGTCTCCGGTCACCATCAGCCTCATCCAATCTACCAATTTTTCAGTTAGTGGTTGAAAGATTGGGAGTCTTCTGGGAAAGATTGAGTCTTCCAAGTATCGATTCTGGATCTAAGGGAATCCCTGGTATCCAAGCATGCGCCATTGGTAGAGAAGGAATATCTTCGTTCTTGACTAAATCTAGTGCTGCACCTGGCCAGATTTCAGCAATCTTTTTTAGCGTAGAACGATACATCTCAATTTAGCGTTGATCCCCGAAGGAAATTAGTCTGTATCGGCCCCCATACAAGCCTGCATTGTCACTGGAGGAGTCCCAGGAAATTCCGCAAGGACATCGGAGTATACTGGTGATAGTCCATTGACTATGCCACTCCAATTATTCCTAGGTATGCAGCTCTGTTCCTTTCCCTTGTCGACAACTGCCATTGCCAACCTGTCTCTAGCGACATTAGCAAAGGTTCATGGACCCATCTTACTATTGTTCGCCCTGGTTCTTTTAGGCATGGGGTGCCCCCAAGGTGACTGCGAAGCAGTTTCCGAATCTAGACGTGTAATCTTCAGACTTTAGGTAGTCTCTCTCCTTTTCGGATCATTCGCACCAACCCTCTAAATAATCCAGAGAGCGATGGGTAGCCTGTGCAGCAAATCCCCAAACCCAATTTAGGTAGTCTCTCTCCCTTACAGTGAGAGTTTTCGGATCATTCGCACCTAGCCTCTAAATAATCCTGAGAGCGATGAGTCTTCTATTATTCCAACCTCTTAAAGAACGTGTTGTTTTGCTGGGGAAGGTCGATGGCCTAGGCAAATTACAGGCATACGAAGACTCGAATCAAAAGACTTCGTCAAAAGCCCCTGCTGACCAGTCGTCTTTCGGGTAGTGGAGCCTTCTTGCAGCCGCTCCACCAGTCGAGGTTTCAGTAGCACACAACATGCTACGGCCTGATACCACCACCGATGCCATTGGGTCTTTGGAGTCCATTCTAAGCCTAATCTCGGGCTCTAAGCCTTCTTGCTGCCGCTCCACCAGTCGAGGTTTCAGTAGCAGACTCATTGCTACGGCCTGAT